>NC_142014.1:80019574-80058298 GCF_049901735.1 Notechis scutatus | reverse complement strand
TGTCACCCCTGACTAACCTCACTTCCAGGTATGTCACACCCCAGCCCCTTTTCGCTGTCAGAGGCCTTCGAACTTTTTCATGTGTCGGCCGGGTAAGAAGTTTTTCTGGAGGCTCTGCAGTGGATAACAGAGCTCTGATCAATCCTGAGCTTTGTTCTCAGCTCCAGAGGCCTTCAGGAAAGCCTTGCCAGCCTTGCTGGCTGCAGGAGAAATGGGCCGACGGTGGCAGGCGTCGGGTGTGTGAGGCCTGGCTACAGCTATCCCAAGGTAAGTCCTATAGATCTCTTTCTCTCCCACCCAGAGATCCCCAACAGATCCCTGCCTTATGACCTTCCCAAAGACCTCCTACTGAACTAGGGCATTCCCTCCAGCTACTCCTAAAGAGGTCCCTTCAGGTGGAGGGAGGCAGGTAGGAGCGATCTCTTACTTAAAATTGTCAGGGTCTCAAAGGGGAAGAGCCACACTCCCTGTCCCTTTGCCTCCTGGGGATAGCAAGTTTGCTCAGTGGCAACACCAGGGTTCCCTCCAGCAAAGGGAATGGAGGCATTTAGAGGCAAGGAAGGGGATGGATTTCTGTTGGATTTCTTTGGAGGGGGAGAGAGAATTTGCTTTCCTACAGTATTTCTGCTCCTGATTGACAACCTGGAAGAAGCTTGTTGGCATCACTAGATTTGGAAGACAACAACATCACACAACTTTCCTCCCGGGGGTTAATCAGATTTATTGATTCTGCAATAAAACTCCTTCATCTGTGAGAGGAGAGAGAGACATCTCATGTTGTAAGAAGGGCTTGCTTTCTTGTTCCTTCTCCTCCTCCTCCTCCTCCTCCTCCTCCTCTTCTTCTTCTTCTTCTTCTTCTTCTTCTTCTTCTTCTTCTTTCTTCTTCTTTCTTCTTCTTCTTCTTCTTCTTCTTCTTCTTCTTCTTCTTCTTCTTCTTCTTCTTCTTCTTCTTCTTCTTCTTCTTCTTCTTCTTCTTCTTCTTCTTCTTCTTCTTCTTCTTCTTCTTCTTGTTTTCCTTCCAAATGGAAGAAGGCAACTTTTGGCTTTGTGGCAAGGTGTGTCAATCCTTTGTGGGGCTCTCTCAATCAATTGTTAACACTGAACCAGTGGTGGAATTCTACCAGTTTCCCTACCAGTTCGGTGATCATGCACTTCACGCAGTGCACATGTGCCACTTTCCAAAGACCAGCGGAGGCTCTGCCATGACAACCAGCTGAGAGGGCAAAGAAGAGAAAAGCTCAGGAGTGGGTGAGAGGGCCAATCCTTCACTTATCTCTTCCTTCTCCTTTCAGCTGATTCTCGGAGCTTTCTTTGACTACTGGTTGGGTCGAACCATGAGCAATTTGTTACCGGTTCGGTTGAACCGGGCCAAACCGTTAGCATTTCACCACTGCACTGAACCTGCCCGTGACCTGATAAACTGCTGATCTGGGGATTTTGGAGGATCCCTGATAAGAGCCCCGAGATCCTGAAGACATGGCACCTGGGTTGTGTGTATTCAGGGAATTTATTTGGGCCCCAGCAAACATTGTCCTATGATGGCAACTAAATTTAATTGACATAGGAGAAAATCCCTTTTCAAGCAGGAGACCCTATAATATTACAGACAAATGGTTGTCCAATCTCTTCTTAAAACTTCCAGTGTTGGAGCATTCACAACTTCTGGAGGCTAGCTGTTCCACTGATTGATTGTTCTCACTGTCAGGCAATTTCTCAAAGGTTCTATGGGTTGCTTCTCTCCTTGATTTGTTTAATCTGTTGCTTCTTGGCTGAGTTGTGACAATAGCCCTGACTTCAACAGACCTTGTGTGTCATAAGATGGAAAAAATCTACCACCACCTCATGTAGCATCAGGATATCCTTTGCACAGGCCAGTAATTAACTTGCTTTTGAGTCTGCACATTGATGAGTTGTGACCAACAGCTCTCCCTTTGGGTTGCCAACAAGTGAAAGAGGCTGTGGCTTGGCCCTGTTGGGCCAGGAGCTCCCGGCTCAGGGCTACCAAGAACAAAAAAAGATGAGTCCTAGGGCAAAATGCTCATGTCAAAGTGCTTCTGTAGCAGGATATGAAAATTGAAACCTTGGTGAAATATATGCTATTTGGCATCAGGTTATGCCTCATGCCTGATGCCCCAGAGTGGGGGGAGGAGATCAATAGACTTAGGGGTCTTTGAGAAAGGGGAGAGTGTTGTTAGGGACCCGCCAGCAGCTGACGGAGCTGGCAGCAGAGTTGGACAGTAGTGAAGAGGTTGGGGAGGAACCTGGGCCAGTCTTGGAGGCTGAGAAAGGCCCGGAGGAGGGCTCTGCATCAGAGGCAGGGATGGGGCCATCAGCTGCCTTTGGGCTCAGACAGCAGTGAGGTGGGGGAGCTTCTGGAACCAGTTCCCAGCCTGTGCATGCACAGAACTGCCAAAAGGAAGGAACAATGAAGAATTCAGGGTCAATGTGGGAGTAACATCTCACCAGTGGTGGTATTCAGCAGCTTCTGACCAGTTCTGGAGAACCGTAGCGGAAATGTTGAGTAGTTCAGAGAAGCGGCAAATACCACCTCTGGCTACAGATTTTACAGTCTCCTCCTCAGCCACGCTCACCAAGCCACGCCCAAAGAACCGGTAGTAAAGAAAATTGAATCCCACAACTACATCTCACCAACGTAGGAACTTATTTTATACAATATAATAGTGAATTCAAAAAAAGAAGATAAAATGCAGGCTATTTTGGATGAGATAAAACAAAAAGAAGATAAAGTAAAGACATTTCCAGAGAAGATAAGCATTTCTTAACAAACCCTCTTCATATCCTCATAGCAGAATATGCCAACAGCAAAGGATAACTTTTTCCCATCGGCTCATTCCAGACAGCACAAGAAATGTTTATTGTCAATAAATGAATGAAAAACTATGCTATTCTCCAGCAGCTGAGAACTTTCCCCAGGGCCCCTTCACCTCCTTGTTGCGAAGGCTGTAGATCAAGGGGTTCAGCATGGGGTGACGATGCAAAACATGGTGGAGATCAAAGTGTCCACTTCTAGAGAGTAGCCAGCACTGGGCTGGTTGTAGTTCACAAAGGCGTTTCCAACAAAGAGTGTTACTACGGCAAGGTGTGAAGCGCAGGTGGAGAAGGCTTTGCGCCTGCCGATCTTGGAGCGGATCTGCAAAATGGAAGACAAAAATGTAGAAATAGGACAGGATAATGAGCACAAGAGGGACAAGACCCACAAAGGTGCCAATGATGTGAGTGACCAACTCATTGATGGACGTATCACTGCAAGCAATCTTCAGTAATGGGGGACCATCACAAAAGATATGAGGAATCTGGTGGTTTCCACAAAACTCCAACCTGGAGGCCAGAGCAATGTAAATCGTTGAGTCCAGGAAGCCCCAGAGCCAGATGGCCAGAGATAGCTGGATGCACAACTCTCCCCTCATCAGGTGGGCATAGTGCAAAGGTTGGCAGATGGCAGCATAACGGTCATAAGCCATGACGGCCAGCAATGCTGGCTCACATCCTGCAAAGCCGATCAGGAAGAAGGCTTGTGCCAGGCATTGGTTGTAGGAAGTGGTGTGATGTTGGCGTAGGAGGTTCACCAGGATCTTTGGTGCAACCACAGAAGAAAGGCAAATATCCAAGCAGGAGAGCTGGCTGAGGAGGAAGAAGTACATGGGGTGTGAAGGCAGGAATCCAGGAGAACCAGGGTTATGATCATGAAGTTGCCCATCAGCGTGGCCAAATAGGCAGCCAGGAACACCAAGAAAAGGTGAGTCTGGTGGCTCAAAAGGCTGGAAAAGCCCAGGAGGATGAATTCTGTCCCTTCGGTTTTGTTCTGTGAATCCATGAGGAAGAAAGGGGGCAGCTGGGAAGAGAGAGAAACGCATGGAAGAAGCACAATGAGAAAGTGATTAGTTGAGCTTTCAATCTGTGCGGAATGAAATTTGAGGGATCTCTTATACCTGAAGATAGTCTGTATTAAAGGTCAAACATATACAGGTGGATATTTTGGGACCTTCCTTCCTTCCTTCCTTCCTGCCCTTTCCTTCCCTCTTGATTCTTGGGATTTTTGTTATGCTGAGAAATTCCAAGGAGCATCCTTTCCAAGCTTGGCATCAGAACCATTTTGCACAGCCAATGTCCTTTCCAACTCTATTATTCTGTTATTTTGAATTAGAATTAGCACCAGAGTGAGATTAGCAGCAGGGTGATGTCAAGGAAACAGTCAGTCCACTAAGGAAAGAAGATGGCGAGGAAGTGACAGGCGGTAGAGAGAAAGCAGAGCTGCTCAACTCATCCTTTGCATCAGTCTTCACACAAAAAGAAACTATAGGCCATAACTGTAAAAGGCAGACTAGAAATAAAAATGTAAAAAGCAAGAAAATGGCAAAGCGAACACCTGTCTGATCTTGATGAATATCAATCACTGGGTCCTGATGGATTACACCCCAGAGTTCTGAAGGAGCTGGCAGATGTTATATCAATATATCATTGTATCATATATTAAAAAAACTTGGAGCACTGGGGTAGTATCAGAGGATTGGAAAAGAGATGATGTGGTTCCCGTCTTCAAAAAAATAGGAGGTGGGGGGAACAGAACCAGGAAACTAGAGACCAGCCAGCCTAACATTAATACCTGGGAAGATACTGGAAAAATAATAAAAAGCAGATCTATGAACATCTAGAAACAAATGAAGTTCATAACTAGTAGCCAGCATGGGTTTGTTAAAATTGCCAGACCAATCATATTTCATTCTTATACAGAGTGATAAATTCAAAGAGCAGGAAAATGCTGTGGACATAGTATAATTAGCCTTCAGCAAGGCATTTGACAAAGTAGACCACAACCTTCTTCTCGGTAAACTATCAAAATGTGGGATAGACAGCATCTCCACCAGATGGAACTGTAACTGGCTGACATACCATAGTGAGTAGTCCTTAATGGGTCTACCTCTACATAGAGGGAAGTAAGCAGTGGGTGCCACAAGGTTCCATCTTTAGACCCAGTATTCTTCAATATCTTAATAAATAACATACATGAGGGAATAGAAGGGGAACTTGTCAAGTTTGCAGATGGCACTAAGTTGGCAGGAATAGCCAACACCCAAGAAGACACGCTCAAGATCCAAAACAATCTTGAATGATGGGCCCTATCCAACAACATGAAATGTAATGTGGAGAAAAACAAGGTTTTGTAATTTAGGCAGGAACAACCACAGGTACAAGTGCAGATTATGCAAAACCTGGCTCAAGAACAGTAACTGTGAGATGCGCCTTGTAGTCCTAGTGGACGATCACTTAAACATGAGGCAGCAGCCTAGGGTAGCAGCCAAAAAAGCTACTGCAATGCTTCATTTTATAAATAGAAGGACTGGGGAGGGGGGATGACAGGATAGCAATATTCCAGTATTTGAGGGTCTGCTACAAAGAAGAGGGAGGTCAACCTGTTTTCCAAAGCACCCGAGGGCAGGATGAGAAACAATGGATGGAAACTAATCAAGGAGGGAAGCAACCAGGAATTAAGAGAAACTTCCTATCAGGGAGGACAATGAAGCTGTGGATGCTCCAGCCCTGGAGATTTTAAGAAGAGACTGGACAGCCATTTGTCTGGGGTGATCTAGAGCCCCTGCTTGAGCAGTGGGTTGGACTAGAAGACCTCCAAGGTCCCTTCCTCGGATTCATTCTGATTGATTGAAGGGTAAGGCCCATTCGGCTGTGGTCACATTTTCTCCATTTTAGGTTCCTTCTAATCTCAGGAAGTTCTTTAAATTCTCTCAATAAATGTGGGGCTCAACCTAGCCCAAATTATGACCTTGAACTTATTGTAATCTCCACGGGAGATGAATGCTTGTCTTACGCTCAGCTTTAACGCAGAAGACGCCACCCTTCTTGGATCTTCAAAATCCTAGACGTCCCTCTTGGTACCTCTCTTCCCTTCCAAGTTGAAATTAACCTGTGCTGGTTAAGACCTCAGCTGGGGTAGAAGAAGAGTCACCTACCTTCTCCCCCAGTTCTCCCGCAGTTGAATTGGGACACCAAGAGGGGAGAGGTGGCTCAGCCAAAGCTCTGCCCACAGCCAGGGAGATAAGTTTAGGATCTCATTCCCACAACAAAAGCCGCACTCCTGGTTCCTGCATAATCTGTGTGACAGGTGGTAACTCTTGTGGGGAATGTGCCTTGGGGTGCAGGCCTTGAGAATATTCCTCCTGGGAGTAGAGCTGAGAGGAGACGCAGAGCAACACTCCAGGGGAAAACTCACCACTGGGACTTGTTAGCTGGCTCGGGTTCATTTAGTTGTACGAGGGCTTGGGGACATGGCGGAAGGAAGAGAGTAAACCTGACTAGCTTCATTCTAGAATTCATTTCTCACTGTACTTTGTAGCTGGTGTTCCAGAAATGAATCCAAGCACGTGTTATAAAATGTAAGGTTTAAATCCTCCCTCCTTCCCTTCCCAGCAAAACTAGTCAGGCCATTGACTTTCTTTGCCAAGGCACACAGTGCCTGAATGTATAATGTATAATTTTGATTTGTGTTATATAGCAATAGCAATAGCACTTAGACTTATATACCGCTTTCCAGTGCTTTCCAGCCCCTCTAAGTGGTTTACAGAGTCAGCATATTTCCCCTACAATTTGGGTCCTCATTTTACCCACCTCAGAAGGATGGAAGGCTGAGTCAACCTTGAGCCTGGTGGGATTTGAACTGCCAAATTGTAGGCAGCTGGCGGCAGAAGTAGCTTTGCAGTACTGCACTCTAACCACTGCGCCACTGAGGCTCCTATATATACCGTGTGTTAAGTATGAGGGTTAAGGTCTTGGCGGCGAATCGCTGGAAGGAGCTGTTGGAGCGCTTTTCCACGACACCATCGAGAGGGAAGATCCCGAGCTCACCTCCATCACGCAAGGTTTGTTTTCGATGGCGACCTTTACTCGGATTTTCCCAGCATCAAGGGATGTAGCGTGGCCTATGGTGATTGTTTGGTGGGTCTCTTCCCACCTGGTTTCTTCACGCCTGGTGGAAGTGATGGATGGCTTGTTTCTGTAGGAGTGGTTCAATTTTTCTCGGCGTGTGCCGAAGAATCCTGAAGACTGGAATTCGGCCTGTCGAGGTTTGGAGTGCTGTTTGCTCCTGCAAACCTTTGCGATGTGACCGCGTCTCCCGCAATGGCGGCAAAGTGCGTCAAGGAATTTGCAGCCGGATCGTGGGTGATTTGCTCCACAGCCGGCACACGGTCGAAATGAGTGTTGTGAGGATTGGTCTCTCTCCGTTCGAAGTCGGTTGACCTCTTCCTCATCGCTGTCAGACGGGGACTCTAGGTCTTCGTGGTGAGTTGATACCGGGTGTCTCTCTGAGCGAGGCGAGGTATCAGTGGCGAGTTTACGTAGCGGTGCGTTGGTGCGGCGCATTTGGGCTGCCGACTTCTTTGTCGCCTCTGCTGCCGAGGCTTCTTTAAGGGCATCGGTGAGGCTGATGTCCCCTTAGCCATAATTTTGCTCTGGATAGCGCCGTCTTCTAGGCCCAGAACCAGGCGGTCCCGGAGGGCTTCTTCTAAGTCGGGCGAACCCGCAGAGGCCTCCTAGGTTCCGGAGGTCCGCGATGTAATTGGCAAGGCTTTCGCCCTTCCGTTGATCCCTCTGGTAATATTCGTGTCTTCTTACTAGGGTGGGTACGGAGGCGCATAGTGAGCCCGTAGTAACGGCTCGAGGACGTCCCAGTCCATTTCTTTTACCTCTGCTGGCTTGGCAAGTGACTTTGCCATTTTAAACACGGTTGGTCCATTAAATGCGTTAGAAAGATAGCTCTTTTCTTTCCGGTTGTCGCATCTTTCAAATTGTTAGTCTCCAGAAACATCTGGAACCGATCCATGTAGGCCTCCCAGTCTTCGGGTCTCTGGATTGAATGGAGCGGGTGGTACGGCACCACTGGCCATGTTGCCGTTGATGGTGCGTGTTCGACCACGTGCTCTGTTAGTTGCTCTGTAGATTAGTCAGTTCTTCGGTCTCCGCATCCCATCCTCGTCGCCAGTGTTAAGTATGGAGAATAAGGGAGACCAGACATCTGACCAGTGACTTCAACTCTTTAATAAGTGATAGACATAACAGAGCAATGCTATGGGCAGCAGTAACCCTTTTATAGGGTTAGCTGTTGCCTTATTAACCAATGAAAATGTGCAACAGGTTCCCACTACTGACCAATAAGGACAGTCCCAAAGTGGCCAATCAGGGACTGGTTCTGGCCCAATCCCAAGTTGTTGTATAAGGACCAATCAAGTGTGCAGGTTTTCAACCCCTAATTTGCATTTAGGTTATACACTTTTATTGATTCACAACACCCCTCCTCCTTGGGTTCCGCTTGAGGGGAGCTGTGATAAAATCCTCAAGATAGGCAGGCCGCTTGGTCTGCCTGGATGATTTCGAGGCTCCACCGGGTTTTGTCCAATGTCCGGTTCCGGTGGAGCGTTTGGATGACCATTGTTGAGTTCTATTTCGCTGCACGGCGATTCCGTGCTGCATTCACTGAGGTTGTTTCTGCTACTGTGTGTTTCTTTGGGGTTTTGCAGTTCGTTTCCGTATTAAAAGTTCCCTGAGGACATCAACTCCCCCCGCTTCACATTCCGGTGTTTCGCTGGGCTGTAGGGCTCCCGTTGACCTGCTATTACTTGTATCAAAGTCAATTCCTCGATACTCCCTCCCCTTGAGTTGGTGAACTGGGGAAGTCATGGCCGCTGGGTGGTAATCTCGAATCGGAGTTGGTCTATGTGGCGTTTCCACACCCTCCCATCATCTGTTAGCAGGCGGTAACGATCTAGGCCCTGTGAGGTGGGTAACGGTTGCGGGTATCCATAACGGTCGCCGGAAAAGTTTTTGGCAAAGATTAAATCGCCTACCTGAAATTCCCGGCATTTGCTGCTGGAGCCGAAAGGTTTTTCTGGTGCGAAAGCGGGTGAAGCCGGTCAAGGTGCGATCGTATTTTCCGCCCATAAGAAGTTCAGCGGGTAAGTTTTGTTGGTCACGCTGTGGGGCGTGATGTGCTGCAATAAGAGGATTCGATTGATTTTTTCTCGTCGATGTTGCCAAATTCCATTTTGTGAAGGGTCTTTTCTACAAATTGTACCATGCGTTCTGCACGTCCATTCGCCGCAGGGTGCGCTGGCGAGGTCAGCGCATGGCGGATGCCCCGATCAGCCAGATATTGTTCAAAGGGCAATGCAGTGAACTGTGGGCCGTTGTCCGAGACCAACACGTCCGGAAACCCATGCGTGGCAAATAGTCTGTTTAATTTATTAATAACTGAGTGGGGTTGTAGTAGTGTGCATTCGATGAATCTCGAGCCAGTTGGAATAGGCGTCGACAGTAATCAGGAAAGTGTGACCTTTGGTAGGCCCCGCAAAGTCAATATGAATACGGGACCACGGTCCCCTCGGTGTTTCCCATTCGGCTGGGCTTGCTTTGGTGGGCGTTGCTGACGTCCTGGCAACGCTGGCACGTAGCGACCCAGGCCTCGATTCTTTTGTCGATTTCCTGCCACCAAGCATAGCTGCGTGCTAGTGATTTCATCCGCACAATGCCCGGATGTCCCTCAGGCAATACCGCCAACACAGTCTGTTGCAATTTGCCAGGGATTACGACTCGATCGCCCCACAAGATACAGCCTTTTTGGGAAAACAGTTTCGGTTTGGCGGGCTTTGAAGGGCGCCCATTCAGGTGCAATTCGGTCCGTCGGCCACCCCTGCTCAACCCAGCGTAGTATGTGTTGCAGAACTGGGTCACGTTTCGTTTCAAACGCAATGTCTCTAGCCGTCAAGGGTGGTGCCTGTAGAGTTTCAATCTGTAGTGTTGAGAGGGTTGGGGCTGGATCCACAACAGCGTCTGGAAGCGGTGTTCTGCTCAATGCATCATGGCGTGGAGAATCGATTTCCCGGGCGGTGTTGCAAGGTGTAGTTGTAGGCCGCCAGGAATTCAGACCAACGGGTCATTCTGGGGGACAATATATATGGGGTTGGTTTATTACCCGCAATGATCCCCAGTAGCGGTTTATGATCAGTGATTATTGTAAACGCATGACGCCATAAACATATTCGTGAAATCTTTAACTGCAGCAACAATAGCTAAAGCTTCTTTGTCCAGCTGACTATAATTTCGCTCAGCTTTAGCTAAGGTTCAAAAAAAACGCGCCGATGGGGGCCTCCGCCTCCGTTAGGTAACACGTGGGCCAGAATTGCCCCAACCCCAAAGGTGATGCATCACACGTGATAGTGAGTGGCAGAGTCTCGTTGTACTGCATAAGTACTGAATCCGAAGTTAGCAATTTCTTTACTTGTTGGAAAAGCATGTTGTTCCCGTTGCCCCAAACCCACGTTGCTTTTTGTCTAATAGTCTATGCAATGGTTCAGCTACTGTTGCTTTGTGGGGTAAAAAAACATTATAGAAATTGATAAGTCCAAGGAACGCCTGTAGGTCAGCCTTGTTCCTTGGAGTGGGTGCCTTTTAATTGCTCGTAATTTGTCTTCGTGGGATGAATTCCTTGGCTGTCCAGGAGGTATCCCAAAAATTCTACTTTTTTTGGTACATAAGTGGCATTTATCTTTTTTACTCTGAGGCCTGCATTTTTGGAATCTTCGCAAAACCTCTTTGAGTCGCTTTTTCTAGGATGTCTTTGTTAGGTGCGGCAAATATGGGACAACGCCTTTTATCCCTTGTAACAACCTTTCCATTAAACTCTGAAAATTCCAGGGGCGACGCTTACCCTAATTGGAGCCGGTTGCATTTAAATGCGCCCCTATGTGTTACGATCGTTTTGCGCCTCAGCTGTGACTGGGTCTACAGGCAATTGTTGATATGCCTGGGCTAAATCTAGTTTGGCAAAAACTTTTCCGCCCGCCCAGAGAATGGAGTAAATGTTGCACTACCGGTAGTGGATAAGCACTTTGCTGCAGTGCGTGGTTTAATGTGGCCCGTAGTCTCTCGCAAATTCTTAGAGACCCATCAGGCTTGATAGGCGTCACTATCGGGGTTTCCCAACGGGCGTGGTCGGTGGGTTCCAGTACGCCCTGCGCTATCAGCTTATCGAGTTGTTCGTCGATTTTAGGCTTTATATTAACGGCACCCGACGCGCTTAAGGCGGATGGGTGCTATTTCAGGTTCAAGTTAAACGAGATTGGGGTCCCCTTATACTTGCCTAGTCCGTTCGCGAAAACGCCTTGGAATTCTTGCATGAGTGCTTCCTCCCAATCGACGCTTTCAGCCTTGTGGACTCTGGCTACAGTGATTCCGAGCGGCCTGAACCATTGCAGGCCTAGGAAGACTAGGCCTGTCTCGATCCGGTCGACAGTCAGTGGTAGTGCGACGGTGCGGTCCTTGAATGAGACCTGGAATCTGCGGGACCCGACGACGGGAATTCGCCGTTGCCTGATAGTCTTTGAGTATAACCTCTGAGGGTTAAGGTCTTGGCGGCGAATCGCTGGAAGGAGCTGTTGGAGCGTTTTCCACCACACCATCGAGAGGGAAGATCCCAGTCTACCTCCATCACGCAAGGTTTGTTTTCGATGGCGACCTTTACTCGGATTTTCCCAGCATCAAGGGATGTAGCGTGGCCTATGGTGATTGTTTAGTGGGTCTCTTCCCACCTGGTTTCTTCACGCCTGGTGGAAGTGATGGATGGCTTGTTTCTGTAGGAGTGGTTCAATTTTTCTCGGTGTGTGCCGAAGAATCCTGAAGACTGGAATTCGCCTGTCGAGGTTTGGAGTGCTGTTTGCTCCTGCAAACCTTTGCGATGTGACCGCTCTCCGCAATGGTGGCAAAGTGCGCTCAAGGAATTTGCAGCCGGATCGCAAGGGTGATTTGCTCCACAGCCGGCACACGGTCGAAATGAGTGTTGTGAGGATTGGTCTCTCTCCGTTCAAGTCGGTTGACCTCTTCCTCATCGCTATCAGACGGGGACTCTAGGTCTTCGTGGTGAGTTGATACCGGTGTCTCTCTGAGCGAGGCGAGGTATCAGTGGTAGCAGTTTACGTAGCGGTGCGTTGGTGCGGCGCATTTGGGCTGCCGACTTCTTTGTCGCCTCTGCTGCCGAGGCTTCTTTAAGGGCATCGGTGAGGCTGATGTCCCCCTTAGCCATAATTTTGCTCTGGATAGCGCGTCTTCTAGGCCCAGAACCAGGCGGTCCCGGAGGGCTTCTTCTAAGTCGGCGAACCCGCAGAGGCCTCCTAGGTTCCGGAGGTCCGCGATGTAATTAGCAAGGCTTTCACGCTCTTCCGTTGATCCCTCTGGTAATATTCGTGTCTTCTTACTAGGGTGGGTACGGAGGGCGCATAGTGAGCCCGTAGTAACGGCTCGAGGACGTCCCAGTCCATTTCTTTTACCTCTGCTGGCTTGGCAAGTGACTTTGCCATTTTAAACACGGTTGGTCCACAATGCGTTAGAAAGATAGCTCTTTTCTTTCCGGTTGTCGCATCTTTCAAATTGTTAGTCTCCAGAAACATCTGGAACCGATCCATGTAGGCCTCCCAGTCTTCGGTCTCTGGATTGAATGGAGCGGGTGGTACGGCACCACTGGCCATGTTGCCGCTTGATGGTGCGTGTTCGACCACGTGCTCTGTTAGTTGCTCTGTAGATTAGTCGTTCTTCGGTCTCCGCATCCCATCCTCGCTCGCCAGTGTTAAGTATGGAGAATAAGGGAGACCAGACATCTGACCAGTGACTTCAACTCTTTAATAAGTGATAGACATAACAGAGCAATGCTATGGGCAGCAGTAACCCTTTTATAGGGTTAGCTGTCGCCTTATTAACCAATGAAAATGTGCAACAGGTTCCCACTACTGACCAATAAGGACAGTCCCAAAAGTGGCCAATCAGGGACTGGTTCTGGCATGTTTCAACCCGCATTTAGGTTATAACTTTTATTGATTCACAACACCGTGTTTCCCGAAAATATAACCCTATCTATATATATATATATATATTTGCCACAAAAAAGGTACCAGGTCTTATTTTGGGGGATGTCATCCCCTGACTAACCTCACTTGTGCATGTCACACCCCAGCCCCTTTTCGCTGTCAGAGGCCTTCGGGGAACTTTTTTCTGCGTTAGCCAGCAAGGCTTTTTCCTGGAGGCCTCTGCAGTGGATAACAGAGCTCTGGATCAATCCTGAGCTTTGTTCTCAGCTCCAGAGGCCTTCAGGAAAGCCTTGCCAGCCTTGCTGGCTGCAGGAGAAATGGGCCGACGAGGCAGGCGTCGGGGGTGTGTGAGGCCTGGCTACAGCTATCCGAAGGTAAGTCCTATAGATCTCTTTCTCTCCCACCCAGAGATCCCCAATAGATCCCTGCCTTAAGGACCTTCCCAAAGACCTCTACTGGAACTAGGGCATTCCCTCCAGCTACCCGAAAGAGGTCCCTTCAGGTGGAGGGAGGCAGGTAGGAGCGATCTCCTTACTTAAAATTGTCAGGGGTCTCAAAGGGGGAAGAGCCACACTCCCTGTCCCTTGCCTCCTGGGATAGCAAGTTTGCTCAGTGGCAACACCAGGGTTCCCTCCAGCAAAGGGAATGGAGGCATTTAGAGGCAAGGAAGGGGATGGATTTCTGTTGGATTTCTTTTGGAGGGGGAGAGAGAATTTGCTTTCCTACAGTATTTCTGCTCCTGATTGACAACCTGGAAGAAGCTTGTTGGCATCACTAGATTTGGAAGACGACAAGATCACACAACTTTCCTCCCTGGGGGTTAATCAGATTTATTGATTCTGCAATAAAACTCCTTCATCTGTGAGAGGAGAGAGAGACATCTCATGTTGTAAGAAGGGCTTGCTTTCTTGTTCCTTCTCCTCCTCCTCCTCCTCCTCCTCCTCTCTTCTTCTTCTTCTTCTTCTTCTTCTTCTTCTTCTTCTTCTTCTTCTTCTTCTTCTTCTTCTTCTTTCTTCTTCTTCTTCTTCTTCTTCTTCTTCTTCTTCTTCTTCTTCTTCTTCTTCTTCTTCTTCTTCTTCTTCTTCTTCTTCTTCTTCTTCTTCTTCTTCTTCTTCCTTGTTTTCCTTCCAAATGGAAGAAGGCAACTTTTGGCTTGTGGCAAGGTGTGTCAATCCTTTGTGGGGCTCTCTCAATCAATTGTTAACACTGAACCAGTGGTGGAATTCTACCAGTTTCCCTACCAGTTCGGTGATCATGCACTTCACGCGTGCACATGTGCCACTTTCCAAAGACCAGCGGAGGCTCTGCCATGACAACCAGCTGAGAGGGCAAAGAAGAGAAAAGCTCAGGAGTGGGTGAGAGGGCCAATCCTTCACTTATCTCTTCCTTCTCCTTTCAGCTGATTCTCGGAGCTTTCTTTGACTACTGGTTGGGTCGAACCATGAGCAATTTGCTACCGGTTCGGTTGAACCGGGCCAAACCGTTAGCATTTCACCACTGCACTGAACCTGCCCGTGACCTGATAAACTGCTGATCTGGGGATTTTGGAGGATCCCTGATAAGAGCCCCGAGATCCTGAAGACATGGCACCTGGGTTGTGTGTATTCAGGGAATTTATTTGGGCCCCAGCAAACATTGTCCTATGATGGCAACTAAATTTAATTGACATAGGAGAAAAATCCCTTTTCAAGCAGGAGACCCTATAATATTACAGACAAATGGTTGTCCAATCTCTTCTTAAAAACTTCCAGTGTTGGAGCATTCACAACTTCTGGAGGCTAGCTGTTCCACTGATTGATTGTTCTCACTGTCAGGCAATTTCTCAAAGGTTCTAGGTTGCTTCTCTCCTTGATTTGTTTAATCTGTTGCTTCTTGGCTGAGTTGTGACAATAGCCCTGACTTCAACAGACCTTGTGTGTCATAAGATGGAAAAAAATCTACCACCACCTCATGTAGCATCAGGATATCCTTTGCACAGGCCAGTAATTAACTTGCTTTTGAGTCTGCACATTGATGAGTTGTGACCAACAGCTCTCCCTTTGGGTTGCCAACAAGTGAAAGAGGCTGTGGCTTGGCCCTGTTGGGCCAGGAGCTCCCGGCTCAGGGCTACCAAGAACAAAAAGATGAGTCCTAGGGCAAAATGCTCATGTCAAAGTGCTTCTGTAGCAGGATATGAAAATTGAAACCTTGGTGAAATATAATGCTATTTGGCATCAGGTTATGCCTCATGCCTGATGCCCCAGAGTGGGGGGAGGAGATCAATAGACTTAGGGGTCTTTGAGAAAAGGGGAGAGTGTTGTTGTGACCCGCCAGCAGCTGACGGAGCTGGCAGCAGAGTTGGACAGTAGTGAAGAGGTTGGGGAGGAACCTGGGCCAGTCTTGGAGGCTGAGAAAGGCCCGGAGGAGGGCTCTGCATCAGAGGCAGGGATGGGGCCATCAGCTGCCTTTGGGCTCAGACAGCAGTGAGGTGGGGGAGCTTCTGGAACCAGTTCCCAGCCTGTGCATGCACAGAACTGCCAAAAGGAAGGAACAATGAAGAATTCAGGGTCAATGTGGGAGTAACATCTCACCAGTGGTGGTATTCAGCAGCTTCTGACCAGTTCTGGAGAACCGGTAGCGGAAATGTTGAGTAGTTCAGAGAAGCGGCAAATACCACCTCTGGCTACAGATTTTACAGTCTCCTCCCTCAGCCACGCTCACCAAGCCACGCCCAAAGAACCGGTAGTAAAGAAAATTGAATCCCACAACTACATCTCACCAACGTAGGAACTTATTTTATACAATATAATAGTGAATTCAAAAAAAGAAGATAAAATGCAGGCTATTTTGGATGAGATAAAACAAAAAAGAAGATAAAGTAAAGACATTTCCAGAGAAGATAAGCATTTCTTAACAAACCCTCTTCATATCCTCATAGCAGAATATGCCAACAGCAAAGGATAACTTTTTCCCATCGGCTCATTCCAGACAGCACAAGAAATGTTTATTGTCAATAAATGAATGAAAACTATGCTATTCTCCAGCAGCTGAGAACTTTCCCCAGGGCCCCCTTCACCTCCTTGTTGCGAAGGCTGTAGATCAAGGGGTTCAGCATGGGGGTGACGATGCAAAACATGGTGGAGATCAAAGTGTCCACTTCTAGAGAGTAGCCAGCACTGGGCTGGTTGTAGTTCACAAAGGCGTTTCCAACAAAGAGTGTTACTACGGCAAGGTGTGAAGCGCAGGTGGAGAAGGCTTTGCGCCTGCCGATCTTGGAGCGGATCTGCAAAATGGAAGACAAAATGTAGAAATAGGACAGGATAATGAGCACAAGAGGGACAAGACCCACAAAGGTGCCAATGATGTGAGTGACCAACTCATTGATGGACGTATCACTGCAAGCAATCTTCAGTAATGGGGGACCATCACAAAAGATATGAGGAATCTGGTGGTTTCCACAAAACTCCAACCTGGAGGCCAGAGCAATGTAAATCGTTGAGTCCAGGAAGCCCCAGAGCCAGATGGCCAGAGATAGCTGGATGCACAACTCTCCCCTCATCAGGTGGGCATAGTGCAAAGGTTGGCAGATGGCAGCATAACGGTCATAAGCCATGACGGCCAGCAATGCTGGCTCACATCCTGCAAAGCCGATCAGGAAGAAGGCTTGTGCCAGGCATTGGTTGTAGGAAGTGGTGTGATGTTGGCGTAGGAGGTTCACCAGGATCTTTGGTGCAACCACAGAAGAAAGGCAAATATCCAAGCAGGAGAGCTGGCTGAGGAAGAAGTACATGGGGGTGTGAAGGCAGGAATCCAGGAGAACCAGGGTTATGATCATGAAGTTGCCCATCAGCGTGGCCAAATAGGCAGCCAGGAACACCAAGAAAAGGTGAGCCTGGTGGCTCAAAAGGCTGGAAAAGCCCAGGAGGATGAATTCTGTCCCTTCGGTTTTGTTCTGTGAATCCATGAGGAAGAAAGGGGGCAGCTGGGAAGAGAGAGAAACGCATGGAAGAAGCACAATGAGAAAGTGATTAGTTGAGCTTTCAATCTGTGCAGAATGAAATTTGAGGGATCTCTTATACCTGAAGATAGTCTGTATTAAAGGTCAAACATATACAGGTGGATATTTTGGGACCTTCCTTCCTTCCTTCCTTCCTGCCCTTTCCTTCCCTCTTGATTCTTGGGATTTTTGTTATGCTGAGAAATTCCAAGGAGCATCCTTTCCAAGCTTGGCATCAGAACCATTTTGCACAGCCAATGTCCTTTCCAACTCTATTATTCTGTTATTTTGAATTAGAATTAGCACCAGAGTGAGATTAGCAGCAGGGTGATGTCAAGGAAACAGTCAGTCCACTAAGGAAAGAAGATGGCGAGGAAGTGACAGGCGGTAGAGAGAAAGCAGAGCTGCTCAACTCATCCTTTGCATCAGTCTTCACACAAAAAGAAACTATAGGCCATAACTGTAAAAGGCAGACTAGAAATAAAAATGTAAAAAGCAAGAAAATGGTAAGCGAACACCTGTCTGATCTTGATGAATATCAATCACTGGGTCCTGATGGATTACACCCCAGAGTTCTGAAGGAGCTGGCAGATGTTATATCAATATATCATTGTATCATATATTAAAAAAACTTGGAGCACTGGGGTAGTATCAGAGGATTGGAAAAGAGATGATGTGGTTCCCATCTTCAAAAAAAATAGGAGGTGGGGGGGGGGGAACAGAACCAGGAAACTAGAGACCAGCCAGCCTAACATTAATACCTGGGAAGATACTGGAAAAATAATAAAAAAGCAGATCTATGAACATCTAGAAACAAATGAAGTCATAACTAGTAGCCAGCATGGGTTTGTTAAAATTGCCAGACCAATCATATTTCATTCTTATACAGAGTGATAAATTCAAAGAGCAGGAAAATGCTGTGGACATAGTATAATTAGCCTTCAGCAAGGCATTTGACAAAGTAGACCACAACCTTCTTCTCGGTAAACTATCAAAATGTGGGATAGACAGCATCTCCACCAGATGGAACTGTAACTGGCTGACATACCATAGTGAGTAGTCCTTAATGGGTCTACCTCTACATAGAGGGAAGTAAGCAGTGGGGTGCCACAAGGTTCCATCTTAGACCCAGTATTCTTCAATATCTTAATAAATAACATACATGAGGGAATAGAAGGGGAACTTGTCAAGTTTGCAGATGGCACTAAGTTGGCAGGAATAGCCAACACCCAAGAAGACACGCTCAAGATCCAAAACAATCTTGAATGATGGGCCCTATCCAACAACATGAAATGTAATGTGGAGAAAAACAAGGTTTTGCACTTAGGCAGGAACAACCACAGGTACAAGTGCAGATTATGCAAAACCTGGCTCAAGAACAGTAACTGTGAGATGCGCCTTGTAGTCCTAGTGGACGATCACTTAAACATGAGGCAGCAGCCTAGGGTAGCAGCCAAAAAGCTACTGCAATGCTTCATTTTATAAATAGAAGGACTGGGGAGGGGGATGACAGGATAGCAATATTCCAGTATTTGAGGGTCTGCTACAAAGAAGAGGAGGTCAACCTGTTTTCCAAAGCACCCGAGGGCAGGATGAGAAACAATGGATGGAAACTAATCAAGGAGGGAAGCAACCAGGAATTAAGAGAAACTTCCTATCAGGGAGGACAATGAAGCTGTGGATGCTCCAGCCCTGGAGATTTTAAGAAGAGACTGGACAGCCATTTGTCTGGGGTGATCTAGAGCCCCCTGCTTGAGCAGTGGGTTGGACTAGAAGACCTCCAAGGTCCCTTCCGGATTCATTCTGATTGATTGAAGGGTAAGGCCCATTCGGCTGTGGTCACATTTTCTCCATTTTAGGGTTCCTTCTAATCTCAGGAAGTTCTTTAAATTCTCTCAATAAATGTGGGGCTCAACCTAGCCCAAATTATGACCTTGGAACTTATTGTAATCTCCACGGGAGATGAATGCTTGTCTTACGCTCAGCTTTAACGCAGAAGACGCCTACCCTTCTTGATCTTCAAAATCCTAGACGTCCTCTTGGTACCTCTCTTCCCTTCCAAGTTGAAATTAACCTGTGCTGGTTAAGACCTCAGCTGGGGTAGAAGAAGAGTCACCTACCTTCTCCCCCAGTTCTCCCGCAGTTGAATTGGGACACCAAGAGGGGAGAGGTGGCTCAGCCAAAGCTCTGCCCACAGCCAGGGAGATGTTTAGGATCTCATTCCCACAACAAAAGCCGCACTCCTGGTTCCTGCATAATCTGTGTGACAGGTGGTAACTCTTGTGGGGGAATGTGCCTTGGGGTGCAGGCCTTGAGAATATTCCTCCTGGGAGTAGAGCTGAGAGGAGACGCAGAGCAACACTCCAGGGGAAAACTCACCACTGGGACTTGTTAGCTGGCTCGGGGTTCATTTAGTTGTACGAGGGCTTGGGGACATGGCGGAAGGAAGAGAGTAAACCTGACTAGCTTCATTCTAGAATTCATTTCTCACTGTACTTTGTAGCTGGTGTTCCAGAAATGAATCCAAGCACGTGTTATAAAATGTAAGGTTTAAATCCTCCCTCCTTCCCTTCCCAGCAAAACTAGTCAGGGCCATTGACTTCTTGCTAAGGCACACAGTGCCTGAATGTATAATGTATAATTTTGATTTGTGTTATATAGCAATAGCAATAGCACTTAGACTTATATACCGCTTTCCAGTGCTTTCCAGCCCCCTCTAAGTGGTTTACAGAGTCAGCATATTTCCCCCTACAATTTGGGTCCTCATTTTACCCACCTCAGAAGGATGGAAGGCTGAGTCAACCTTGAGCCTGGTGGGATTTGAACTGCCAAATTGTAGGCAGCTGGCGGCAGAAGTAGCTTGCAGTACTGCACTCTAACCACTGCGCCACTGAGGCTCCTATATATACCGTGTGTTAAGTATGAGGGTTAAGGTCTTGGCGGCGAATCGTTGGAAGGAGCTGTTGGAGCGTTTTCCACGACACCATCGAGAGGGAAGATCCCGAGTCTACCTCCATCACGCAAGGTTTGTTTTCGATGGCGACCTTTACTCGGATTTTCCCAGCATCAAGGGATGTAGCGTGGCCTATGGTGATTGTTTGGTGGGTCTCTTCCCACCTGGTTTCTTCACGCCTGGTGGAAGTGATGGATGGCTTGTTTCTGTAGGAGTGGTTCAATTTTTCTCGGCGTGTGCCGAAGAATCCTGAAGACTGGAATTCGGCCTGTCGAGGTTTGGAGTGCTGTTTGCTCCTGCAAACCTTTGCGATGTGACCGCGTCTCCGCAATGGCGGCAAAGTGCGTCAAGGAATTTGCAGCCGGATCGTGGGTGATTTGCTCCACAGCCGGCACACGGTCGAAATGAGTGTTGTGAGGATTGGTCTCTCTCCGTTCGAAGTCGGTTGACCTCTTCCTCATCGCTGTCAGACGGGGACTCTAGGTCTTCGTGGTGAGTTGATACCGGGTGTCTCTCTGAGCGAGGCGAGGTATCAGTGGCGAGTTTACGTAGCGGTGCGTTGGTGCGGCGCATTTGGGCTGCCGACTTCTTTGTCGCCTCTGCTGCCGAGGCTTCTTTAAGGGCATCGGTGAGGCTGATGTCCCCCTTAGCCATAATTTTGCTCTGGATAGCGCCGTCTTCTAGGCCCAGAACCAGGCGGTCCCGGAGGGCTTCTTCTAAGTCGGCGAACCCGCAGAGGCCTCCTAGGTTCCGGAGGTCCGCGATGTAATTGGCAAGGCTTTCGCCCTTCCGTTGATCCCTCTGGTAATATTCGTGTCTTCTTACTAGGGTGGGTACGGAGGGCGCATAGTGAGCCCGTAGTAACGGCTCGAGGACGTCCCAGTCCATTTCTTTTACCTCTGCTGGCTTGGCAAGTGACTTTGCCATTTTAAACACGGTTGGTCCACAATGCGTTAGAAAGATAGCTCTTTTCTTTCCGGTTGTCGCATCTTTCAAATTGTTAGTCTCCAGAAACATCTGGAACCGATCCATGTAGGCCTCCCAGTCTTCGGTCTCTGGATTGAATGGAGCGGGTGGTACGGCACCACTGGCCATGTTGCCGTTGATGGTGCGTGTTCGACCACGTGCTCTGTTAGTTGCTCTGTAGATTAGTCAGTTCTTCGGTCTCCGCATCCCATCCTCGTCGCCAGTGTTAAGTATGGAGAATAAGGGAGACCAGACATCTGACCAGTGACTTCAACTCTTTAATAAGTGATAGACATAACAGAGCAATGCTATGGGCAGCAGTAACCCTTTTATAGGGTTAGCTGTTGCCTTATTAACCAATGAAAATGTGCAACAGGTTCCCACTACTGACCAATAAGGACAGTCCCAAAAGTGGCCAATCAGGGACTGGTTCTGGCCCAATCCCAAGTTGTTGTATAAGGACCAATCAAGTGTGCAGGTTTTCAACCCCTAATTTGCATTTAGGTTATACACTTTTATTGATTCACAACACCCCTCCTCCTTGGGTTCCGTTTGAGGGGAGCTGTGATAAAATCCTCAAGATAGGCAGGCCGTTTGGTCTGCCTGGATGATTTCCGAGGCTCCACCGGGTTTTGTCCAATGTCCGGTTCCGGTGGAGCGTTTGGATGACCATTGTTGAGTTCTATTTCGCTGCACGGCGATTCCGTGCTGCATTCACTGAGGTTGTTTCTGCTACTGTGTGTTTCTTTGGGGTTTTGCAGTTCGTTTCCCCCCGTATTAAAGTTCCCTGAGGACATCAACTCCCTCCCCGCTTCACATTCCGGTGTTTCGCTGGGCTGTAGGGCTCCCGTTGACCTGCTATTACTTGTATCAAAGTCAATTCCCTCGATACTCCCTCCCCCTTGAGTTGGTGAACTGGGGAAGTCATGGCCGCTGGGTGGTAATCTCGATCGGAGTTGGTCTATGTGGCGTTTCCACACCCTCCCATCATCTGTTAGCAGGCGGTACGATCTAGGCCCGGTGAGGTGGGTAACGGTTGCGGGTATCCATAACGGGTCGCCGGAAAAGTTTTTGGCAAAGATTAAATCGCCTACCTGAAATTCCCGGCATTTGCTGCTGGAGCCGAAAGGTTTTTCTGGTGCGAAAGCGGGGTGAAGCCGGTCAAGGTGCGATCGTATTTTCCGCCCCATAAGAAGTTCAGCGGGTGTTTTGTTGGTCACGCTGTGGGGCGTGATGTGCTGCAATAAGAGGATTCGATTGATTTTCTCGTCGATGTTGCCAAATTCCATTTTGTGAAGGGTCTTTTTCACAAATTGTACCATGCGTTCTGCACGTCCATTCGCCGCAGGGTGCGCGGGCGAGGTCAGCGCATGGCGGATGCCCCGATCAGCCAGATATTGTTCAAAGGGCAATGCAGTGAACTGTGGGCCGTTGTCCGAGACCAACACGTCCGGAAACCCATGCGTGGCAAATAGTCTGTTTAATTTATTAATAACTGAGTCGGTTGTAGTAGTGTGCATTCGATGAATCTCGAGCCAGTTGGAATAGGCGTCGACAGTAATCAGGAAAGTGTGACCTTTGGTAGGCCCCGCAAAGTCAATATGAATACGGGACCACGGTCCCCTCGGTGTTTCCCATTCGGTTGGGCTTGCTTTCGGTGGGGCGTTGCTGGCGTCCTGGCAACGTTGGCACGTAGCGACCCAGGCCTCGATTCTTTTGTCGATTCCCGGCCACCAAGCATAGCTGCGTGCTAGTGATTTCATCCGCACAATGCCCGGATGTCCCTCGTGCAATACCGCCAACACAGTCTGTTGCAATTTGCCAGGGATTACGACTCGATCGCCCCACAAGATACAGCCTTTTTGGGAAAACAGCTCGGTTTGGCGGGCTTTGAAGGGCGCCCATTCAGGTGCAATTCGGTCCGTCGGCCACCCCCGTTCAACCCAGCGTAGTATGTGTTGCAGAACTGGGTCACGTTTCGTTTCAAACGCAATGTCTCTAGCCGTCAAGGGTGGTGCCTGTAGAGTTTCAATCTGTAGTGTTGAGAGGGTTGGGGCTGGATCCACAACAGCGTCTGGAAGCGGTGTTCTGCTCAATGCATCGGCGTGGAGAATCGATTTCCCCGGGCGGTGTTGCAAGGTGTAGTTGTAGGCCGCCAGGAATTCAGACCAACGGGTCATTCTGGGGGACAATATATATGGGGTTGGTTTATTACCCGCAATGATCCCCAGTAGCGGTTTATGATCAGTGATTATTGTAAACGCACGGCCATAAACATATTCGTGAAATCTTTTAACTGCAGCAACAATAGCTAAAGCTTCTTTGTCCAGCTGACTATAATTTCGTTCAGCTTTAGCTAAGGTTCGCAAAAAAAACGCGATGGGGGCCTCCGTTCCGTTAGGTAACACGTGGGCCAGAATTGCCCCAACCCCAAAAGGTGATGCATCACACGTGATAGTGAGTGGCAGAGTCTCGTTGTACTGCATAAGTACTGAATCCGAAGTTAGCAATTTCTTTACTTGTTGGAAAGCATGTTGTTCCCGTTGCCCCCAAACCCACGTTGCTTTTTTGTCTAATAGTCTATGCAATGGTTCAGCTACTGTTGCTTTGTGGGGTAAAAAAACATTATAGAAATTGATAAGTCCAAGGAACGCCTGTAGGTCAGCCTTGTTCCTTGGAGTGGGTGCCTTTTTAATTGCTCGTAATTTGTCTTCGGTGGGATGAATTCCTTGGCTGTCCAGGAGGTATCCCAAAAATTCTACTTTTTTGGTACATAAGTGGCATTTATCTTTTTTTACTCTGAGGCCTGCATTTTGGAATCTTCGCAAAACCTCTTTGAGTCGTTTTTCTAGGATGTCTTTGTTAGGTGCGGCGAAATATGGGACAACGCCTTTTATCCCTTGTAACAACCTTTCCATTAAACTCTGGAAAATTCCAGGGGCGACGCTTACCCCGAATTGGAGCCGGTTGCATTTAAATGCGCCCCTATGTGTTACGATCGTTTGCGCCTCAGCTGTGACTGGGTCTACAGGCAATTGTTGATATGCCTGGGCTAAATCTAGTTTGGCAAAAACTTTTCCGCCGCCCAGAGAATGGAGTAAATGTTGCACTACCGGTAGTGGATAAGCACTTTGCTGCAGTGCGTGGTTTAATGTGGCCCGGTAGTCTCCGCAAATTCTTAGAGACCCATCAGGCTTGATAGGCGTCACTATCGGGGTTTCCCAACGGGCGTGGTCGGTGGGTTCCAGTACGCCCTGCGCTATCAGCTTATCGAGTTGTTCGTCGATTTTAGGCTTTAAGGCGAACGGCACCCGACGCGGCTTAAGGCGGATGGGTGCTATTTCAGGGTTCAAGTTAAACGAGATTGGGGTCCCCTTATACTTGCCTAGTCCGTTCGCGAAAACGTCTTGGAATTCTTGCATGAGTGCTTCCTCCCAATCGACGCTTTCAGCCTTGTGGACTCTGGCTACAGTGATTCCGAGCGGCCTGAACCATTGCAGGCCTAGAAGACTAGGCCTGTCTCGATCCACGACAGTCAGTGGTAGTGCGACGGTGCGGTCCTTGAATGAGACCTGGAATCTGCGGGACCCGACGACGGGAATTCGGTTGCCCTGATAGTCTTTGAGTATAACCCTCTGAGGGTTAAGGTCTTGGCGGCGAATCGTTGGAAGGAGCTGTTGGAGCGTTTTCCACGACACCATCGAGAGGGAAGATCCCGAGTCTACCTCCATCACGCAAGGTTTGTTTTCGATGGCGACCTTTACTCGGATTTTCCCAGCATCAAGGGATGTAGCGTGGCCTATGGTGATTGTTTAGTGGGTCTCTTCCCACCTGGTTTCTTCACGCCTGGTGGAAGTGATGGATGGCTTGTTTCTGTAGGAGTGGTTCAATTTTTCTCGGTGTGTGCCGAAGAATCCTGAAGACTGGAATTCGGCCTGTCGAGGTTTGGAGTGCTGTTTGCTCCTGCAAACCTTTGCGATGTGACCGCGTCTCCCGCAATGGTGGCAAAGTGCGTCAAGGAATTTGCAGCCGGATCGTGGGTGATTTGCTCCACAGCCGGCACACGGTCGAAATGAGTGTTGTGAGGATTGGTCTCTCTCCGTTCGAAGTCGGTTGACCTCTTCCTCATCGCTATCAGACGGGGACTCTAGGTCTTCGTGGTGAGTTGATACCGGGTGTCTCTCTGAGCGAGGCGAGGTATCAGTGGCGAGTTTACGTAGCGGTGCGTTGGTGCGGCGCATTTGGGCTGCCGACTTCTTTGTCGCCTCTGCTGCCGAGGCTTCTTTAAGGGCATCGGTGAGGCTGATGTCCCCCTTAGCCATAATTTTGCTCTGGATAGCGCCGTCTTCTAGGCCCAGAACCAGGCGGTCCCGGAGGGCTTCTTCTAAGTCGGCGAACCCGCAGAGGCCTCCTAGGTTCCGGAGGTCCGCGATGTAATTGGCAAGGCTTTCGCCCTTCCGTTGATCCCTCTGGTAATATTCGTGTCTTCTTACTAGGGTGGGTACGGAGGGCGCATAGTGAGCCCGTAGTAACGGCTCGAGGACGTCCCAGTCCATTTCTTTTACCTCTGCTGGCTTGGCAAGTGACTTTGCCATTTTAAACACGGTTGGTCCACAATGCGTTAGAAAGATAGCTCTTTTCTTTCCGGTTGTCGCATCTTTCAAATTGTTAGTCTCCAGAAACATCTGGAACCGATCCATGTAGGCCTCCCAGTCTTCGGTCTCTGGATTGAATGGAGCGGGTGGTACGGCACCACTGGCCATGTTGCCGTTGATGGTGCGTGTTCGACCACGTGCTCTGTTAGTTGCTCTGTAGATTAGTCAGTTCTTCGGTCTCCGCATCCCATCCTCGTCGCCAGTGTTAAGTATGGAGAATAAGGGAGACCAGACATCTGACCAGTGACTTCAACTCTTTAATAAGTGATAGACATAACAGAGCAATGCTATGGGCAGCAGTAACCCTTTTATAGGGTTAGCTGTCGCCTTATTAACCAATGAAAATGTGCAACAGGTTCCCACTACTGACCAATAAGGACAGTCCCAAAAGTGGCCAATCAGGGACTGGTTCTGGCCCAATCCCAAGTTGTTGTATAAGGACCAATCAAGTGTGCAGGTTTTCAACCCCTAATTTGCATTTAGGTTATACACTTTTATTGATTCACAACACCGTGTTTCCCCGAAAATATAACCCTGTCTTATATATATATATATATTTGCCACAAAAAAGGTACCAGGTCTTATTTTGGGGAGATGTCATCCCCTGACTAACCTCACTTGTGCATGTCACACCCCAGCCTCGTTTAAGCTGTCAGAGGCCTTCGGGAACTTTTTCTGCGGCCGGCAAGGCTTTCCTGGAGGCCTCTGCAGTGGATAACAGAGCTCTGGATCAATCCTGAGCTTTGTTCTCAGCTCCAGAGGCCTTCAGGAAAGCCTTGCCAGCCTTGCTGGCTGCAGGAGAAATGGGCCGACGAGGCAGGCGTCGGGGTGTGTGAGGCCTGGCTACAGCTATCCGAAGGTAAGTCCTATAGATCTCTTTCTCTCCCACCCAGAGATCCCCAATAGATCCCTGCCTTAAGGACCTTCCCCAAGACCTCTACTGGAACTAGGGCATTCCCTCCAGCTACCCGAAAGAGGTCCCTTCAGGTGGAGGGAGGCAGGCAGGAGCGATCTCCTTACTTAAAATTATTGTCAGGGGCTCAAAGGGGGGAAGAGCCACACTCCCCTGTCCCTGTGCCTCCTGGGATAGCAAGTTGGCTCAGTGGCAACACCAGGGTTCCCTCCAGCAAAGGGAATGGAGGCATTTAGAGGCAAGGAAGGGGATGGATTTCTGTTGGATTTCTTTTGGAGGGGGAGAGAGAATTTGCTTTCCTACAGTATTTCTGCTCCTGATTGACAACCTGGAAGAAGCTTGTTGGCATCACTAGATTTGGAAGACGACAAGATCACACAACTTTCCTCCCTGGGGGTTAATCAGATTTATTGATTCTGCAATAAAACTCCTTCATCCGTGAGAGGAGAGAGAGATATCTCATGTTGTAAGAAGGGCTTGCTTCCTTGTTCCTTCTCTTCTTCTTCTTCTTCTTCTTCTTCTTCTTCTTCTTCTTCTTCTTCTTCTTCTTCTTCTTCTTCTTCTTCTTCTTCTTCTTCTTCTTCTTCTTCTTCTTCTTCTTCTTCTTCTTCTTCTTCTTCTTCTTCTTCTTCTTCTTCTTCTTCTTCTTCTTCTTCTTCTTCTTCTTCCTTGTTTTCCTTCCAAATGGAAGAAGGCAACTTTTGGCTTGTGGCAAGGTGTGTCGATCCTTTGTGGGGCTCTCTCAATCAATTGTTAACACTGAACCAGTGGTGGGATTCTACCAGTTTCCCTACCAGTTCGGTGATCATGCACTTCACGCGTGCACATGTGCCACTTTCCAAAGACCAGCGGAGGCTCTGCCATGACAACCAGCTGAGAGGGCAAAGAAGAGAAAAGCTCAGGAGTGGGTGAGAGGGCCAATCCTGCACTTATCTCTTCCTTCTCCTTTCAGCTGATTCTCGGAGCTTTCTTTGACTACTGGTTGGGTCGAACCATGAGCAATTTGCTACCGGTTCGGTTGAACCGGGCCAAACCGTTAGCATTTCACCACTGCACTGAACCTGCCCATGACCTGATAAACTGCTGATCTGGGGATTTTGGAGGATCCCTGATAAGAGCCCCGAGATCCTGAAGACATGGCACCTGGGTTGTGTGTATTCAGGGAATTTATTTGGGCCCCAGCAAACATTGTCCTATGATGGCAACTAAATTTAATTGACATAGGAGAAAAATCCCTTTTCAAGCAGGAGACCCTATAATATTACAGACAAATGGTTGTCCAATCTCTTCTTAAAAACTTCCAGTGTTGGAGCATTCACAACTTCTGGAGGCTAGCTGTTCCACTGATTGATTGTTTTCACTGTCAGGCAATTTCTCCTTAGTTCTAGGTTGCTTCTCTCCTTGATTTGTTTAATCTGTTGCTTCTTGGCTGAGTTGTGACAATAGCCCTGACTTCAACAGACCTTGTGTGTCATAAGATGGAAAAAATCTACCACCACCTCATGTAGCATCAGGATATCCTTTGCACAGGCCAGTAATTAACTTGCTTTTGAGTCTGCACATTGATGAGTTGTGACCAACAGCTCTCCCTTTGGGTTGCCAACAAGTGAAAGAGGCTGTGGCTTGGCCCTGTTGGGCCAGGAGCTCCCGGCTCAGGGCTACCAAGAACAAAAAGATGAGTCCTAGGGCAAAATTCTCATGTCAAAGTGCTTCTGTAGCAGGATATGAAAATTGAAACCTTGGTGAAATATAATGCTACTTGGCATCAGGTTATGCCTCATGCCTGATGCCCAGGAGTGGGGGGAGGAGATCAATAGACTTAGGGGTCTTTGAGAAAAGGGGAGAGTGTTGTTGTGACCCGCCAGCAGCTGACGGAGCTGGCAGCAGAGTTGGACAGTAGTGAAGAGGTTGGGGAGGAACCTGGGCCAGTCTTGGAGGCTGAGAAAGGCCCGGAGGAGGGCTCTGCATCAGAGGCAGGGATGGGGCCATCAGCTGCCTTTGGGCTCAGACAGCAGTGAGGTGGGGGAGCTTCTGGAACCGGTTCCCAGCCTGTGCATGCACAGAACTGCCAAAAGGAAGGAACAATGAAGAATTCAGGGTCAATGTGGGAGTAACATCTCACCAGTGGTGGTATTCAGCAGCTTCTGACCAGTTCTGGAGAACCGGTAGCGGAAATGTTGAGTAGTTCAGAGAAGCGGCAAATACCACCTCTGGCTACAGATTTTACAGTCTCCTCCCTCAGCCACGCTCACCAAGCCACGCCCACAGAACCGGTAGTAAAGAAAATTGAATCCCACAACTACATCTCACCAACGTAGGAACTTATTTTATACAATATAATAGTGAATTCAAAAAAAGAAGATAAAATGCAGGCTATTTTGGATGAGATAAAACAAAAAAGAAGATAAAGTAAAGACATTTCCAGAGAAGATAAGCATTTCTTAACAAACCCTCTTCATATCCTCATAGCAGAATATGCCAACAGCAAAGGATAACTTTTTCCCATCGGCTCATTCCAGACAGCACAAGAAATGTTTATTGTCAATAAATGAATGAAAACTATGCTATTCTCCAGCAGCTGAGAACTTTCCCCAGGGCCCCCTTCACCTCCTTGTTGCGAAGGCTGTAGATCAAGGGGTTCAGCATGGGGGTGACGATGCAAAACATGGTGGAGATCAAAGTCTCCACTTCTAGAGAGTAGCCAGCGCTGGGCTGGTTGTAGTTCACAAAGGCGTTTCCAACAAAGAGTGTTACTACGGCAAGGTGTGAAGCGCAGGTGGAGAAGGCTTTGCGCCTGCCGATCTTGGAGCGGATCTGCAAAATGGAAGACAAAATGTAGAAATAGGACAGGATAATGAGCACAAGAGGGACAAGACCCACAAAGGTGCCAATGATGTGAGTGACCAACTCATTGATGGACGTATCACTGCAAGCAATCTTCAGTAATGGGGGACCATCACAAAAGATATGAGGAATCTGGTGGTTTCCACAAAACTCCAACCTGGAGGCCAGAGCAATGTAAATCGTTGAGTCCAGGAAGCCCCAGAGCCAGATGGCCAGAGATAGCTGGATGCACAACTCTCCCCTCATCAGGTGGGCATAGTGCAAAGGTTGGCAGATGGCAGCATAACGGTCATAGGCCATGACGGCCAGCAATGCTGGCTCACATCCTGCAAAGCCGAAAAGGAAGAAGGCTTGTGCCAGGCATTGGTTGTAGGAAGTGGTGTGATGTTGGCGTAGGAGGTTCACCAGGATCTTTGGTACCACCACAGAAGAAAGGCAAATATCCAAGCAGGAGAGCTGGCTGAGGAAGAAGTACATGGGGGTGTGAAGGCAGGAATCCAGGAGAACCAGGGTTATGATCATGAAGTTGCCCATCAGCGTGGCCAAATAGGCAGCCAGGAACACCAAGAAAAGGTGAGCCTGGTGGTTCAAAAGGCTGGAAAAGCCGAGGAGGATGAATTCTGTCCCTTCGGTTTTGTTCTGTGAATCCATGAGGAAGAAAGGGGACAGCTGGGAAGAGAGAGAAACGCATGGAAGAAGCACAATGAGAAAGTGATTAGTTGAGCTTTCAATCTGTGCAGAATGAAATTTGAGGGATCTCTTATACCTGAAGTTAGTCTGTATTAAAGGTCAAACATATACAGGTGGGTATTTTGGGACCTACCTTCCTTCCTTCCTTCCTTCCTTGCCTTCCTTCCTTCCTTCCTTCCTTCCTTCCTTCCTTCCATCCATCCTTCCTTCCTTCCTGCCCTTTCCTTCCTGCCCTTCCCTTCCCTCTTGATTCTTGGGATTTTTGTTATGCTGAGAAATTCCAAGGAACATCCTTTCCAAGCTTGGAATCAGAACCATTTTGCACAGCCAATGTCCTTTCCAACTCTATTATTCTGTTATTTTGAATTAGAATTAGCACCAGAGTGAGATTAGCAGCAGGGTGATGTCAAGGAAACAGTCAGTCCACTAAAGAAAGAAGATGGCGAGGAAGTGACAGGCAGTAGAGAGAAAGCAGAGCTGCTCAACTCATCCTTTGCATCAGTCTTCACACAAAAAGAAACTATAGGCCATAACTGTAAAAGGCAGACTAGAAATAAAAATGTAAAAAGCAAGAAAAGGGTAAGAGAACACCTGTCTGATCTTGATGAATATCAATCACTGGGTCCTGATGGATTACACCCCAGAGTTCTGAAGGAGCTGGCAGATGTTATATCAATATATCATTGTATCATATATTAAAAAAACTCGGAGCACTGGGGTACTATCAGAGGATTGGAAAAGAGATGATGTGGTTCCCATCTTCAAAAAGATAGGAGGGGGGGGAACAGAACCAGGAAACTAGAGACCAGTCAGCCTGACATTAATACCTGGGAAGATACTGAAAAAATAATCAAAAAACAGATCTATGAACATCTAGAAACAAATGAAGTCGTAACTAGTTGCCAGCATGGGTTTGTTAAAATTGCCAGACCAATCTTATTTCATTCTTATACAGAGTGATAAATTCAAAGAGCAGGAAAATGCTGTGGACATAGTATAATTAGCCTTCAGCAAGGCATTTGACAAAGTAGACCACAACCTTCTTCTCGGTAAACTATCAAAATGTGGGATGGACAGCATCTCCACCAGATGGAACTGTAACTGGCTGACATACCATAGTGAGTAGTCCTTAATGGGTCTACCTCTACATAGAGGGAAGTAAGCAGTGGGGTACCACAAGGTTCCATCTTAGACCCAGTATTCTTCAATATCTTAATAAATAACATACATGAGGGAATAGAAGGGGAACTTGTCAAGTTTGCAGATGGCATCAAATTGGCAGGAATAGCCAACGCCCAAGAAGACACGCTCAAGATCCAAAACAATCTTGAATGATGGGCCCTATCCAACAACATGAAATGTAATGTGGAGAAAAACAAGGTTTTGCACTTAGGCAGGAACAACCACAGGTACAAGTGCAGATTATGCAAAACCTGGCTCAAGAACAGTAACTGTGAGATGCGCCTTGTAGTCCTAGTGGACGATCACTTAAACATGAGGCAGCAGCCTAGGGTAGCAGCCAAAAAAGCTACTGCAATGCTTCATTTTATAAATAGAAGGACTGGGGAGGGGGGATGACAGGATAGCAATATTCCAGTATTTGAGGGTCTGCTACAAAGAAGAGGGAGGTCAACCTGTTTTCCAAAGCACCCGAGGGCAGGATGAGAAACGATGGAAGGAAACTAATCAAGGAGGGAAGCAACCAGGAATTAAGAGAAACTTCCTATCAGGGAGGACAGTGAAGCTGTGGATGCTCCAGCCCTGGAGATTGTAAGAAGAGACTGGACAGCCATTTGTCTGGGGTGATCTAGAGCCCCCTGCTTGAGCAGTGGGTTGGACTAGAAGACCTCCAAGGTCCCTTCCGGATTCATTCTGATTGATTGAAGGGTAAGGCCCATTCGGCTTTGGTCCCATTTTCTCCATTTTAGGGTTCCTTCTAATCTCAGGAAGTTCTTTAAATTCTCTCAATAAATGTGGGGCTCAACCTAGCCCAAATTATGACCTTGGAACTTATTGTAATCTCCACGGGAGATGAATGCTTGTCTTACGCTCAGCTTTAACGCAGAAGACGCCTACCCTTCTTGATCTTCAAAATCCTAGACGTCCTCTTGGTACCTCTGTTCCCTTCCAAGCTGAAATTAACCTGTGCTGGTTAAGACCTCAGCTGGGGTAGAAGAAGAGTCACCTACCTTCTCCCCCAGTTCTCCCGCAGTTGGATTGGGACACCAAGAGGGGAGAGGTGGCTCAGCCAAAGCTCTGCCCACAGCCAGGGAGATGTTTAGGATCTCATTCCCACAACAAAAGCCGCACTCCTGGTTCCTGCATAATCTGTGTGACAGGTGGTAACTCTTGTGGGGGAATGTGCCTTGGTGTGCTGGCCTTGAGAATATTCCTGCTGAGAGTAGAGCTGAGAGGAGACGCAGAGCAACACTCCAGGGAAAAACTAACCACTGGGACTTGTTAGCTGGCTCGGGGTTCGTTTAGTTGTACGAGGGCTGGGGGACATGGCGGAAGGAAGAGAGTAAACCTGACTAGCTTCATTCTAGAATTCATTTCTCACTGTACTTTGTAGCTGGTGTTCCAGAAATGAATCCAAGCACGTGTTATAAAATGTAAGGTTTAAATCCTCCCTCCTTCCCTTCCCAGCAAAACTAGTCAGGGCCATTGACTTCTTGCTAAGGCACACAGTTTAGTGCCTGAATGTATAATGTATAATTTTGATTTGTGTTATATAGCAATAGCAATAGCACTTAGACTTATATACCGCTTTCCAGTGCTTTCCAGCCCCCTCTAAGTGGTTTACAGAGTCAGCATATTTCCCCCTACAATTTGGGTCCTCATTTTACCCACCTCAGAAGGATGGAAGGCTGAGTCAACCTTGAGCCTGGTGGGATTTGAACTGCCAAATTGTAGGCAGCTGGCTGCAGAAGTAGCTTGCAGTACTGCACTCTAACCACTGCGCCACTGAGGCTCCTATATATACCGTGTGTTAAGTATGGAGAATAAGGGAGACCAGACATCTGACCAGTGACTTCAACTCTTTAATAAGTGATAGACATAACAGAGCAATGCTATGGGCAGCAGTAACTCTTTTATAGGGTTAGCTGTTGCCTTATTAACCAATGAAAATGTGCAACAGGTTCCCACTACTGACCAATAAGGACAGTCCCAAAAGTGGCCAATCAGGGACTGGTTCTGGCCCAATCCCAAGTTGTTGTATAAGGACCAATCAAGTGTGCAGGTTTTCAACCCCTAATTTGCATTTAGGTTATACACTTTTATTGATTCACAACACCCCTCCTCCTTGGGTTCCGTTTGAGGGGAGCTGTGATAAAATCCTCAAGATAGGCAGGCCGTTTGGTCTGCCTGGATGATTTCCGAGGCTCCACCGGGTTTTGTCCAATGTCCGGTTCCGGTGGAGCGTTTGGATGACCATTGTTGAGTTCTATTTCGCTGCACGGCGATTCCGTGCTGCATTCACTGAGGTTGTTTCTGCTACTGTGTGTTTCTTTGGGGTTTTGCAGTTCGTTTCCCCCGTATTAAAGTTCCCTGAGGACATCAACTCCCTCCCCGCTTCACGTTCCGGTGTTTCGCTGGGCTGTAGGGCTCCCGTTGACCTGCTATTACTTGTATCAAAGTCAATTCCTCGATACTCCCTCCCCTTGAGTTGGTGAACTGGGGAAGTCATGGCCGCTGGGTGGTAATCTCGATCGGAGTTGGTCTATGTGGCGTTTCACACCCTCCCATCATCTGTTAGCAGGCGGTACGATCTAGGCCCGGTGAGGTGGGTAACGGTTGCGGGTATCCATAACGGGTCGCCGGAAAAGTTTTTGGCAAAGATTAAATCGCCTACCTGAAATTCCCGGCATTTGCTGCTGGAGCCGAAAGGTTTTTCTGGTGCGAAAGCTGGGTGAAGCCGGTCAAGGTGCGATCGTATTTTCCGCCCCATAAGAAGTTCAGCGGGTGTTTTGTTGGTCACGCTGTGGGGCGTGATGTGCTGCAATAAGAGGATTCGATTGATTTTCTCGTCGATGTTGCCAAATTCCATTTTATGCAGGGTCTTTTTCACAAATTGTACCATGCGTTCTGCACGTCCATTCGCCGCAGGGTGCGCGGGCGAGGTTAGCGCATGGCGGATGCCCCGATCAGCCAGATATTGTTCAAAGGGCAATGCAGTGAACTGTGGGCCGTTGTCCGAGACCAACACGTCCGGAAACCCATGCGTGGCAAATAGTCTGTTTAATTTATTAATAACTGAGTCGGTTGTAGTAGTGTGCATTCGATGAATCTCGAGCCAGTTGGAATAGGCGTCGAGAGTAATCAGGAAAGTGTGACCTTTGGTAGGCCCCGCAAAGTCAATATGAATACGGGACCACGGTCCCCTCGGCGTTCCCATTCGGTTGGGCTTGCTTTCGGTGGGGCGTTGCTGACGTCCTGGCAACGTTGGCACGTAGCGACCCAGGCCTCGATTCTTTTGTCGATTCCCGGCCACCAAGCGTAGCTGCGTGCTAGTGATTTCATCCGCACAATGCCCGGATGTCCCTCGTGCAATACCGCCAACACAGTCTGTTGCAATTTGCCAGGGATTACGACTCGATCGCCCCACAAGATACAGCCTTTTTGGGAAAACAGCTCGGTTTGGCGGGCTTTGAAGGCGCCCATTCAGGTGCATTCGGTCCGTCGGCCACCCCGTTCAACCCAGCGTAGTATGTGTTGCAGAACTGGGTCACGTTTCGTTTCAAATGCAATGTCTCTAGCCGTCCAAGGGTGGTGCCTGTAGAGTTTCAATCTGTAGTGTTGAGAGGGTTGGGGCTGGATCCACAACAGCGTCTGGAAGCGGTGTTCTGCTCAATGCATCGGCATGGAGAATCAATTTCCCCGGGCGGTGTTGCAAGGTGTAGTTGTAGGCCGCCAGGAATTCAGACCAACGGGTCATTCTGGGGGACAATATATACGGGGTTGGTTTATTACCCGCAATGATCCCCAGTAGCGGTTTATGATCAGTGATTATTGTAAATGCACGGCCATAAACATATTCGTGAAATCTTTTAACTGCAGCAACAATAGCTAAAGCTTCTTTGTCCAGCTGACTATAATTTTGTTCAGCTTTAGCTAAGGTTCGCGAAAAAAACGCGATGGGGGCCTCCGTTCCGTTAGGTAACACGTGGGCCAGAATTGCCCCAACCCCAAAAGGTGATGCATCACACGTGATAGTGAGTGGCAGAGTCTCGTTGTACTGCATAAGTACTGAATCCGAAGTTAGCAATTTCTTTACTTGTTGGAAAGCATGTTGTTCCCGTTGCCCCCAAACCCACGTTGCTTTTTTGTCTAATAGTCTATGCAATGGTTCAGCTACTGTTGCTTTGTGGGGTAAAAAAACATTATAGAAATTGATAAGTCCAAGGAACGCCTGTAGGTCAGCCTTGTTCCTTGGAGTGGGTGCCTTTTTAATTGCTCGTAATTTGTCTTCGGTGGGATGAATTCCTTGGCTGTCCAGGAGGTATCCCAAAAATTCTACTTTTTCGGTACATAAGTGGCATTTATCTTTTTTACTCTGAGGCCTGCATTTTGGAATCTTCGCAAAACCTCTTTGAGTCGTTTTTCTAGGATGTCTTTGTTAGGTGCGGCGATGAGTACATCGTCGAAATATGGGACAACGCCTTTTATCCCTTGTAACAACCTTTCCATTAAACTCTGGAAAATTCCAGGGGCGACGCTTACCCCGAATTGGAGCCGGTTGCATTTAAATGCGCCCCTATGTGTTACGATCGTTTGCGCCTCAGCTGTGGCTGGGTCTACAGGCAATTGTTGATATGCCTGGGCTAAATCTAGTTTGGCAAAAACTTTTCCGCCGCCCAGAGAATGGAGTAAATGTTGCACTACCGGTAGTGGATAAGCACTTTGCTGCAGTGCGTGGTTTAATGTGGCCCGGTAGTCTCCGCAAATTCTTAGAGACCCATCAGGCTTGATAGGCGTCACTATCGGGGTTTCCCAACGGGCGTGGTCGGTGGGTTCCAGTACGCCCTGCGCTATCAGCTTATCGAGAGTTTTTCGTCGATTTTAGGCTTTAAAGCGAACGGCACCCGACGCGGCTTAAGGCGGATGGGTGCTATTTCAGGGTTCAAGTTAAACGAGATTGGGGTCCCCTTATACTTGCCTAGTCCGTTCGCGAAAACGTCTTGGAATTCTTGCACGAGTGCTTCCTCCCAATCGACGCTTTCAGCCTTGTGGACTCTGGCTACAGTGATTCCGAGCGGCCTGAACCATTGCAGGCCTAGAAGACTAGGCCTGTCTCGATCCCACGACAGTCAGTGGTAGTGCGACGGTGCGGTCCTTGAATGAGACCTGGAATCTGCGGGACCGGCGACGGAATTCGGTTGCCCTGATAGTCTTTGAGTATAACCCTCTGAGGGTTAAGGTCTTGGCGGCGAATCGTTGGAAGGAGCTGTTGGAGCGTTTTCCACGACACCATCGAGAGGGAAGATCCCGAGTCTACCTCCATCACGCAAGGTTTGTTTTCGATGGCGACCTTTACTCGGATTTTCCCAGCATCAAGGGATGTAGCGTGGCCTATGGTGATTGTTTGGTGGGTCTCTTCCCACCTGGTTTCTTCACGCCTGGTGGAAGTGATGGATGGCTTGTTTCTGTAGGAGTGGTTCAATTTTTTCTCGGTGTGTGCCGAAGAATCCTGAAGACTGGAATTCGGCCTGTCGAGGTTTGGAGTGCTGTTTGCTCCTGCAAACCTTGCGATGTGACCGCGTCTCCGCAATGGCGGCAAAGTGCGTCAAGGAATTTGCAGCCGGATCGTGGGTGATTTGCTCCACAGCCGGCACACGGTCGAAATGAGTGTTGTGAGGATTGGTCTCTCTCCGTTCGAAGTCGGTTGACCTCTTCCTCATCGCTGTCAGACGGGGACTCTAGGTCTTCGTGGTGAGTTGATACCGGGTGTCTCTCTGAGCGAGGCGAGGTATCAGTGGCGAGTTTACGTAGCGGTGCGTTGGTGCGGCGCATTTGGGCTGCCGACTTCTTTGTCGCCTCTGCTGCCGAGGCTTCTTTAAGGGCATCGGTGAGGCTGATGTCCCCTTAGCCATAATTTTGCTCTGGATAGCGCCGTCTTCTAGGCCCAGAACCAGGCGGTCCCGGAGGGCTTCTTCTAAGTCGGCGAACCCGCAGAGGCCTCCTAGGTTCCGGAGGTCCGCGATGTAATTGGCAAGGCTTTCGCCCTTCCGTTGATCCCTCTGGTAATATTCGTGTCTTCTTACTAGGGTGGGTACGGAGGGCGCGTAGTGAGCCCGTAGTAACGGCTCGAGGACGTCCCAGTCCATTTCTTTTACCTCTGCTGGCTTGGCAAGTGACTTTGCCATTTTAAACACGGTTGGTCCACAATGCGTTAGAAAGATAGCTCTTTTCTTTCCGGTTGTCGCATCTTTCAAATTGTTAGTCTCCAGAAACATCTGGAACCGATCCATGTAGGCCTCCCAGTCTTCGGTCTCTGGATTGAATGGAGCGGGTGGTACGGCACCGCTGGCCATGTTGCCGTTGATGGTGCGTGTTCGACCACGTGCTCTGTTAGTTGCTCTGTAGATTAGTCAGTTCTTCGGTCTCCGCATCCCATCCTCGTCGCCAGTGTTAAGTATGGAGAATAAGGGAGACCAGACATCTGACCAGTGACTTCAACTCTTTAATAAGTGATAGACATAACAGAGCAATGCTATGGGCAGCAGTAACCCTTTTATAGGGTTAGCTGTCGCCTTATTAACCAATGAAAATGTGCAACAGGTTCCCACTACTGACCAATAAGGACAGTCCCAAAAGTGGCCAATCAGGGACTGGTTCTGGCCCAATCCCAAGTTGTTGTATAAGGACCAATCAAGTGTGCAGGTTTTCAACCCCTAATTTGCATTTAGGTTATACACTTTTATTGATTCACAACACCGTGTTTCCCCGAAAATATAACCCTGTCTTATATATATATATATATTTGCCACAAAAAAGGTACCAGGTCTAATTTTGGGGGGATGTCATCCCCTGACTAACCTCACTTGTGCATGTCACACCCCAGCCCCCTTTTCGCTGTCAGAGGCCTTCGGGAACTTTTTTCTGCGGCCGGCAAGGCTTTCCTGGAGGCCTCTGCAGTGGATAACAGAGTTCTGGATCAATCCTGAGCTTTGTTCTCAGCTCCAGAGGCCTTCAGGAAAGCCTTGCCAGCCTTGCTGGCTGCAGGAGAAATGGGCCGACGAGGCAGGCGTTGGGGTGTGTGAGGCCTGGCTACAGCTATCCGAAGGTAAGTCCTATAGATCTCTTTCTCTCCCACCCAGAGATCCCCAATAGATCCCTGCCTTAAGGGCCTTCCCCAAGACCTCTACTGGAACTAGGGCATTCCCTCCAGCTACCCGAAAGAGGTCCCTTCAGGTGGAGGGAGGCAGGCAGGAGCGATCTCCTTACTTAAAATTATTGTCAGGGGCTCAAAGGGGGGAAGAGCCACACTCCCCTGTCCCTTTGCCTCCTGGGATAGCAAGTTGGCTCAGTGGCAACACCAGGGTTCCCTCCAGCAAAGGGAATGGAGGCATTTAGAGGCAAGGAAGGGGATGGATTTCTGTTGGATTTCTTTTGGAGGGGGAGAGAGAATTTGCTTTCCTACAGTATTTCTGCTCCTGATTGACAACCTGGAAGAAGCTTGTTGGCATCACTAGATTTGGAAGACGACAAGATCACACAACTTTCCTCCCTGGGGGTTAATTAGATTTATTGATTCTGCAATAAAACTGCTTCCATCTGTGAGAGAGAGAGAGACATCTCATGTTGTAAGAAGGGCTTGCTTCCTTGTTCCTTCTCTTCTTCTT
>NC_142014.1:79998712-80019474 GCF_049901735.1 Notechis scutatus | reverse complement strand
GTTTCACCTAATCTGTATCTATGCATTTAATTTTTGTTGCCTGACTGTAAAATCTTGTTTTTTTTCAACATTGAATTTCATTTTCTTAGATCGGTCCCAGAGTTGAAGTCTGTTGAAATTCATCTAGATCTTGAGCCTATCTTCTGGAGTTCTGGCTATTTCCGCCAGCTTAGTGGTATCTGCAAAGTTGGTTAGTTCCCCTTCTATTCCTTCATGTACATCTAGAGGTGGTATTTGGCCAGTTTAGACTGGTTTGGTGAAACGGTTTCAGACATTTTGAGTAGTTCGGAGAACCGGCAGTTACCACCTCTCGCTGGCCCCACCCCTGCCTACCCGGTCGCCACTTGACCCACCCATGCTGCCCACTCTCCCCGTCCTGCAACGTCACCTCCCTGGCATAGCACACTGTGTGGCTCCCAACGTTGACCAGACAGTCTCTGCCTGCTTTCCAACATTTATTTATTTATTTATTTATTTGATTTGCCAATTGTTTACAAGATAATAAGTATAAATGTATACATAGTTGTGAATACATGAAATGGTTACATATAAGAAAAATAAAAGAATAGGAGAAACAATAGGACAGGGACGGTAGGCACGTTGGTGCGCTTTATGCACGCCTACAGACCTCTTAGGAAAGGGGTGAGGTCAATAGTAGACAGTCTAAGGTTAAAGTTTTTGGGGTTTGGGGAAGAAACTACAGATTCGGGTAGAGTATTCCAGACATTGACCACTCTATTGCTGAAGTCGTATTTCCTGCAATCAAGTTTGGTGCGGTTTACTTTGAGTTTGTATCTATTGTGTGCTCTTGTGTTGTTATGGTTGAAGCTGAAGTATTCATTGACAGGTAGGACATTGCAATGTATGATTTTGTATACCATGCTTAAGTCAGACCGAAGACGGCGTAATTCAAGGTTTTCTAGTTCTAGAATTTCAAGTCTGGTGGCATAAGGTATTCTACAGCGAGTAGAGGAGTGGAGAACTCTTCTTGTGAAATATTTCTGGACTTTCTCAATTGTGCTAATATCAGATACGTAGTGTGGATTCCAGACTGATGAACTGTATTCGAGTATTGGTCTAGCAAATGTTTTGTATGCTCTGGTTAGTAGTGTGATATTACCAGAGAAAAAGCTACGTAGGATTAGGTTAACAACTCTTAATGCCTTTTTGGCTATGTAGTTGCAGTGGGCTCTAGCACTTAGATCATTAGAGGTGAGTATTCCAAGGTCCTTTACAGAGCTTGGGTCATCAACAAGATCTTGACTATTCAGCTTGTATTTTATTTTCTGATTTTTTTTGCCAATATGTAAGACAGAGCATTTATTTGTTGAGATTTGAAGTTGCCATTTGTTTGACCATTCGGATACATAGTCGATATCTTTTTGTAGGGTAGCAGTATTGTCTGTGGTATTGAACAGCTTTACATCATCAGCGAAGAGAACGCAATTGCTCTTAATATGATCACAGAGGTCGTTTATGTAGAGTATGAAGAGAGTTGGTCCTAGAACACTGCCTTGGGGAACACCACTATTGACAGGTACTGGATTTGATAGGACGCTCCCGATTTTGACCATTTGTTGTCTGTTTGACAGAAATGCTTCTATCCAGTTATTCAGTTGTCCAGAGATACCATAGGATTTTATTTTTAGGAGTAGTTTGTCGTGTACCACTGAATCAAAGGCTTTACAGAAGTCTATGTAGATTGCGTCTATTGTTTTGCCCTGGTCGAGTTGTGTCGTCCATATGTTTTTGCAGTGTAAGAGTTGCAGATTACAGGATAGTTTTTTCCTGAAACCAAATTGTTTATTGGAGAGTAGGTTATTTGTCTCTAAGTGAAGGATGATGGATTGGTTAATAATTGATTCCATGACTTTACAGGTGACGCAGCATAAGGAGATTGGCCTGTAGTTTTCAACTAGGCTTGGGTCTCCCTTTTTGAAGATGGCATGGTGCCTATGACCCAACGGAGCTCCCGTAATCTGCCTGCCAGGGTAAGTAAGCCTGCAAATCTCACTGGCCCCTCTGTCTCCGGCCTCCAGCATGCTTGGCTTGCTTCACCACCGCAGCTCCATACGGGTCGTGGAACTCATGGCCTAGCAAGATGCCCCTCCCGGTCCCTGTCTTCCCGGTCTCCAGCTTGCTTCCTTTGCTTCGCTGCAGCAGCTGCATCCCTCGCAGCACAGGGAATCTGCATGGTTGTGCTGGCTGGGAGAACTCTCTCCCTCTGGCTGGGAAGCCACCTGGCTGTGCTAGTTAGCAGAACGAATTTTATTTATTTATTTGATTTGTCAATCGCTTACAAGATAATAGGTATAAGTATATACATAGTTATGAATACATGAAATGGGTACATATAAGAAAAATAAAAGAAACAATAGGACGGGGATGGTAGGCACATTGGTGCGCTTATGCACGCCCCCTACAGACCTCTTAGGAAAGGGGTGAGGTCAATAGTAGACAGTTTAAGGTTAAAGGTTTTGGGGTTTGGGGAAGAAACCACAGAGTCAAGTAGAGTATTCCAGACATTGACCACTCTGTTGCTGAAGTCGTATTTCCTGCAATCAAGTTTGGTGCGGTTAACCTTGAGTGTGTATCTATTGTGTGCTCTTGTGCTGTTATGGTTGAAGCTGAAGTATTCATTGACAGGTAGGACATTGCAATGTATGATTTTATATACCATACTTAGATCAGACCGAAGACGGCGTAATTCAAGGTTTTCTAGATCTAGAATTTCAAGTCTGGTGGCGTAAGGTATTCTACAACGAGTAGAGGAGTGGAGAACTGTTCTTGTGAAACATTTCTGGACTTTCTCAATTGTGCTAATACGTAATGTGAGTTCCAGACTGATGAGCTGTATTCAAGTATTGGTCTAGCAAATGTTTTGTATACTCTAGTTAGTAGTGTGATATTACCAGAGAAAAAGCTATGTAGGATTAGGTTAACAACTCTTAATGCCTTTTTGGCTATGTAGTTACAGTAGGCTCTAGCACTTAGATCATTAGAGATTTATTTCCAAGGTTCTTTACAGAGCTTGGATCATCAACAAGGTCTTGATTATTCAGCTTGTATTTTATTTTCTGATATTTTTTTGCCAATATGTAAGACAGAGCATTTATTTGTTGAGATTTGAAGTTGCCATTTGTTTGATCATTCTGATACATAGTCAAGATCTTTTTGAAGGGTAGCAGTATTGTCTGTGGTATTGAACAGCTTTACATCATCAGCGAAAAGAATGCAGTTGCTCTTAATATGATCACAGAAGTCATTTATGTAGAGTATGAAGAGAGTTGGTCCTAGAACACTGCCTTGGGGGACACCACTATTGACAGGTACAGAATTTGATAGGACACTCCCAATTTTTACCATTTGTTGTCTGTTTGACAGGAATGCTTCTATCCAGTTATTCAGTTGTCCAGAGATACCATAGGATTTTATTTTTAGGAGTAGTTTGTCGTGTACCACTGAATCAAAGGCTTTACAGAAGTCTATGTAGATTGCGTCTATTGCTTTGCCCTGATCGAGTTGTGTAATCCATATGGTTTTGCAGTGTAAGTGTTGCAGATTACAGGATAGTTTTTTCCTGAAACCAAATTGTTTATTGGAGAGTAGGTTGTTTGTCTCTAAGTGGAGGATAATGGATTGGTTAATAATTGATTCCATGACTTTACAGGTGACGCAGCATATCTGGTGGGACCCCGGAGACTGGACCTTTCTGCCATGGTGCCCAACCCATAGAACAGTTCAATCTGGCAAGATTTTCTGAAGTATTGTCACCTCCATCCCTCTTTTCAAGATCACTCCTTTGTAATGGTTTTGCCACACAGTCATAAGATGATTGGAGGAGCTTTCAGTTTTCAGGCTAAAACTAAGGACGGACAAGAGCAAGTCAGCCAGAGCTCAGTTATGTATTTGCAAACACACAACACAGAGGATCCTGCCAGATGGAACCCTTCCTTCCCTCCTCCTAGCGGATATATCCTGGGAGATTCCAGGGAGTGGTTATCCCAAGTCTCTTCCTCTGTCTCTTATATTCTCTGAGCCGTAATGCTTCTTGTTTCCACACACAGAAATGCACTCTCTCACACATACACACCCAAAAACATACACACAAACACGAGGAAGGACTACATCATTTAAAAAAAATATACGTTTTATTAATACATTTTGTCAGTCTGTGCTCCCTCTAAATCCCAAAAAAGAAATACTCAGACTCCATGGTGTAGAGCAAAGTCATCCTTTTACTGGGAAATAAAGTGGAAACGACAGAGCCAATTCCGAAATTAAGAAATTGGCGGGTAGAACACATATACAAAGGAATAGAATTGCTCCCACCCCCCAAAGTTCAAATGATTCTTCCAATTAAAACTTCTGAATATGATCATGTGGTCATCTCCAGGTGGTGACGAGACTATTGTCAGTTGACCTTGACATATTTTGATAAAAGTTCGCAGTTGCGCAAAAAGAGATAGAGGCTAGCGAAGAAATGGAAAGTTAAAGAAAAGAATCCCCCCTCCCCTTGCTAACCCAGCAAAGGAATGCAAAACACCTCCTGCCTTCTTCCCCTCCAAGATTCCCCCCTCCCACCGTTTCATGACAGCCGAAAGAAGTAAATTAGCATAGCAGCAGATATGCAATAGTTAGAAGACAGAATATACTAATAGGAAGGTATCTTGAGGCTGACATTCGGACCCCCTAGAACAGGGGTGGGCAAACTTTTTGGCTCGGGGGCCGCATTGACTTTTAAAATTTGACAGACGGGCCGGGTCAGCACAAGATACGATACATATAAAAAACTGCATTTGTTAACAGTACATATCAAACATAAACAGAAAAAAGCATTAAAGTATTAACATACCTTTTAATGAGAACAGTGTTGTTGATCACTCATTTTTGCCAGTGCATCGAAGTCTGGTTGTAATTCTGTTGTGGCAATTCTCAGAACAGATCTGAGGTGTTCATCCCTCATCTGGGATCTGTGGGGTGCTTTGTTGGTGTTCATCACACTAAAAGTCTGTTCACACACATATGTAGAGCCAAACAACACCAGCATCCTCTGTGCTATCTTCTGGATGTTTGTAAATTTGGCTGCACTTAATGAAGCATAAAACTCATCCAGTTTCAGGGAGTTGAACTTCTCCCTTAACACCATGTCACATTGGAGATCAATCAGTTCCAACTGCAACTCCTGTGGCACCGTTTCTGGGTCTTGTGAGAAGGGACATGACACCAGCTGAAGTGCCCAGTCAATTTTTCCAAAATCACAAAACCGACGGCAGAATTCTTCATGCAGGTCATCCAGTGATTTCCTATATTTTTTAACATGTTGCGGGGCCTCTTTTAACGTAGCCAGTGTGGGGAAATGAGCAAATGACTTGTCTGACATTTGCTTCGAAAATAAAACTAACCTGGTTTTGAAGGCTCTGATGTTTGCTTGCATTTCATGCACAAACTGGTTTTTCCCTTGTAGCTTCACATTCAGCTCGTTCATGTGTGTCAGTATGTCCACAGTAAAAGCTAAATCACAAAGCCAATCTGTGTCATTCAGCTCAGGAAAATTGTCAGTGTTCTCAAGTAGCTCCAAAAATGAAATAATCTCCTGTTTGAGCTCCCACACACGTTGACATACTTTTCCCAAACTTAACCAGCGGACATTAGAATGGTAAAGCAAGTCCATGTGATCAGCGTCAGTTTCTTCAAGAAAATGAATAAACTGACGATGATGAAGTCCCCTCGCTCGAATAAAGTTAACGAGTTTCACAACTGGCTTCACTACGTGGTCAAGCTGCAACACGGATTTACACAGTGCTTCCTGGTGAATTATGCAGTGTAGGAAAATTACCTCCTGCTCAGGGTTGTCCTCTTTCACCCTGTCCTGGATTCTTTTGAGCATCCCGATGTTTTTTCCTGTCAGATTTGGTGATCCATCTGTGGTAACGTTGGCGAGCGTACTCCAAGGTAACTTGTGCCTCTGTATGACCGCTGACACGCTGTTAAATAAATCGACTCCCCGTGTTTTTCCTTTCAGGGATTCCATAGCCAAAAACTCCTCCGTTATCTCAAAATTTTCATTAATCCCTCTGATAAAAATTAAAAGCTGAGCGGTGTCCTTTATGTCATTGCTTTCGTCCAGTGCCAAAGAATATAATGTAAATGACTCCGCTTTTTTGTTTAGCTTGCTAGTTAAGTGTTCGTCAATTACTTCAACACGGCGAGTCACTGACCTGCGTGATAAGCTAATTTTTTCAAATTTGTTCTTGCTCTCGGGACATAAAATACTTGCTGTCTCTACCATGCACTCTTTAAGAAATTCCCCTTCGGAGAAAGGCTTGCTGGCTTTTGCTAGTTTGAATGCCAGTAAATAACTTGTCTTCGTGCTTGCTTCTTGGATGGAAATTGCTCGGTTAAAGGTGCTTTGCTGAGCCTGCAAGCTAGCTACCAACCTATGAGCGGTAGCCGTACGTTCTTGCGTTGAAAGGTTGCTGGCGTAATTAGCATGCTTGGTGGAAAAGTGACGGCTGATGTTGTATTCTTTGAAAACCGCAATGGTTTCTTGGCAAATAAGACATACAGCCTTTGACCGGACTTCAGTAAAAAAGTATTTAGGCGTCCATTCTTTATTAAACACCCGGCACTCACTGTCGACTTTTCTTTTCTTTGACATTGCTGCAGATGGGTTCTGATCTGACCAGTAGAAGAAGAGCAATAATTGAAAATGGCTCAGGCTCCGCAAAATCAAGTCACTGTGCCTAATGTGCAGATATGATATTCTTCCTATTAAAAACACAACATAGATAGATAGATTCTTCCCCTACGAATAAACGACTGTGTGTGTGTGTGTGTGTGTGTGTGAATGTACCCCCTCAGCTTACACAAGTTGGCCACTTATAAGATAAGAAATAAATAAACGCCCACCCCCCAAAACATAACTCCTCCGGTGCCCACGGATAAACTGTGAACCACCAATTATTAGCAGGGCTGACCCTCCCTCTTGAACCAACATCTAATTGGGGGAAGCAGACCGGCCTTCAGTCTCTTGCGAGAAACTGCTGGCTAACCCTGCAAACCACTTGCCAAGGTGTGTGTGTGGGGGGGCTTTCGCCTGCCTTTCTCCTGGTCCGGCTGCCAGTTGCTCCTTGGGGCGCACTTCTTAAAAGCCTGCTCCCAGCACCTGAGCAACTTCCCAGCAACTTTCGGCTTCCTTTTAACTCGCGGGCGAAAACGAAGCCGAAAGTTGCTGGGAAGTTGCTCCGTTTTCCAGGGCTTTGCAAAGGCAAAGTTTGCAGGCTGGAGCGTCTTCCCGCCGAGGAGTGAGAAGGGTTCCGCCCGGCGGGCGGGGCGGGCTGCTTAAACTTTGCCCGGGCGGCACTTTAAAAGCCTGCTCCCAGCACCCGAGCAACTTCCCAGCAACTTTGGCTTCGTTTTAACTCGCGGGCGCTCGCGCCTCGCCCGAGGCGGAAGGGAAGCCCGGCGGGCGGGCGGGCAGGCTGCTTGGAGGAGGCTCCGGGCTTCCCCTCTGCCAGGCGTGAGCGCCCGCGAGTTAAAACGAAGCCGAAAGTTGCTGGGAAGTTGCTTCGTTTTCCAGGGCTTTGCAAAGTTTGCAGGCTGGAGCGTCTTCCCGCCGAGGAGCGGGAAGGGTTCCACCCGGCGAGCGGGGCGGGCTGCTTGGAGCCACCTAAAGCTAGGCCGCTGCAACTTACGGCTTCCTTTTAACTCGCGGGCGCTTGCGCCTCGCCCCGACCCGCACGGCAGCACACTCCAAGCAGCCCAACCCGCCCATCGGGCGGAACCCTTCCCGCTCCTCGGCGGGAAGACGCTCCAGCCTGCAAACTTTGCCTTTGCAAAGCCCTGGAAAACGAAGCAATTTCCCAGCAACTTTCGGCTTCGTTTTAACTCACGGGCGCTTGCGCCTGGCAGAGGGGAAGCCCGGAGCCTCCTCCAAGCAGCCTGCCCGCCCGCCCGCCGGGCTTCCCTTCCGCTGCGCAGCTCGGGGCCAGGCGCGAGCGCCCACGAGTTAAAAGGAAGCCGAAAGTTGCTTGGAAGTTGCTCGGGTGCTGGGAGCAGGCTTTAAAGTGCCACCCGAGCAAAGTTTAAGCAGCCCGCCCGCCCGCCGGCTGAACCCTTCCTGCTCCTCGGCGGGAAGACGTTCCAGCCTGCAGTTTGCCTTTGCAAAGCCCTGGAAAACGAAGCAACTTCCCAGCAACTTTCGGCTTCGTTTTAACTCGCGGGCGCTCGCACCTGGCAGAGGGGAAGCCCAGAGCTTCCTCCAAGCAGCCTGGCCGCCCACCTGCCGGGCTTCCCTTCTGCCGCGCGGCTCGGGGCCAGGCGCGAGCGCCCGCGAGTTAAAAGGAAGCCGAAAGTTGCTGGGAAGTTGCTCGGGTGCTGGGAGCAGGCTTTTAAAGTGCCACCCGAGCAAAGTTTAAGCAGCCCGCCCCGCCCGCCGGGCGGAACCCTTCCTGCTCCTCGGCGGGAAGACGTTCCAGCCTGCAGTTTGCCTTTGCAAAGCCCTGGAAAACGAAGCAACTTCCCAGCAACTTTCGGCTTCCTTTTAACTCGCGGGCGCTCGCGCCTGGCGGAGGAGAAGCCCGGAGCCTCCTCCAAGCAGCCTGCCCACCTGCCCGCCGGGCTTCCCTTCCGCCGCGTGGCTCAGGGCCAGGCGCGAGCGCCCGCGAGTTAAAACGAAGCCGAAAGTTGCTGGGAAGTTGCTCGGGTGCTGGGAGCAGGCTTTTAAAGTGCCGCCCGAGCAGGACCGCTGAGCCGGGAAACGGGGCACCAAGGCAGGGCAAAGCTCCACCAGCAGCGGCCTAGCTTTAGGTGGCTCCAAGCAGCCCGCCCCGCCCGCCGGGTGGAACCCTTCCCGCTCCTCGGCGGAAAGACGCTCCAGCCTGCAAGCTTTGCCTTTGCAAAGTTTAAGCCTCGAAGCCCTGGGAAAAAAAGGGGGATCGGCGGGGACTCACCTTCGGAGAGGTCGCACTCGAAGGTGATTTCGAACTCCCAGCCGAGGCCTTTGCAAATTTCTTTTCTTTCCTACCCCTAGATCTCTCCGCACTGTTTTGCAGCTTTGGGGGCCACGCGGCACAGGGCAATTACGCCACGCCCAGCGATTTTTTTTCAGGGTCGGGCCGGATTGGACAGACCAATGGCAGCGATTTTTTTTCAGGGGCGGGCCGCATTGGACAGACCAACGGGCCGGATGTGGCCCGTGGGCCGTAGTTTGCCCACCCCTGCCCTAGAAGAAGGACATTAGTCCCTGTAAGAAAAAATAACCATATGTTAACATTGGCATACATCTCTATGGTTTATCAGGGTATTTGGCATAAAAATTCTTAAGCAGTTCAGGAGCCCTAATGTCTTTCTCATTAACCCACTCAGCATAGGACGGAGGAAAGTGTTTCCAAGCTACAAGATATTGAATACGACCCCTCCATTTCCTAGAGTCTAGAATTTCTTTAACCTCGAAATGTTGTTCACCCTCAATCAACAGTGGTACGGGGGGATCAGACTGGGTCTGCAGCAAAAAGTCTTTTAAGCTTTTCAAATGCAGCTTGGCACTCCATGGTCCAATTCAACGGTTGGCTGGGCTTTGGTTTTAATTCCCCCTTTGTTTTCAGGAGGTTGGTGATGGGCATGGCTATTTTAGCAAAAGACGGGATGAATTGCCGATAGAAGTTGGCAAATCCAAGAAAACTTTGAAGTTGTTTACGGGTTCTCGGTGGGGCCCAGTCCAATACAGCTCGCACTTTCTCTGGGTCCATCTCAATGCCCTCGGGGGAGATACGATATCCCAAATAATCGATTTTTTCTTGATGGAACTCACACTTGGACAGTTTGGCGTACAATTTGGCTGCCCTCAGCTTGTGCAACACAGAGCGTACCATTTTCACATGTTCGTCTCTAGTCTCCGTGTATATGAGAATATCATCAAGGTAGACTAGAACCCCCTTGTATAAATGTTCGTGAAGCACTTGATTGATCATTTGCATGAAAACAGCAGGCGCCCCCTGTAGGCCGAAAGGAAGAACATTGAACTGGAAACAACCCACCGGGCAGTTGAACGCAGTCTTCCACTCGTCCCCCTCTTTAATCCGGATTCGGTAGTACGCCTCCCGCAAGTCCAACTTTGTGAAAATCTTCCCCTTTGCCAAGTGGGCTAACATGTCCTTCATCAGAGGGAGGGGGCACACGTTCTCCACAGACACTGCGTTCAGGTTTCTGTAATCAACCACCAGACGTTTGGAGCCATCTTTCTTCTCGCGGAACATCACAGGGGCCGCCACTCGAGGTCTGGCAGGTGTGATGAAACCACGCTTCAGGTTCTTGTCGATAAACGCTCTCAGTTCTTCCAGCTCCCCCGGTGTCATCGAATACAGCTTCGGTTTCGGGAGCGTCACCCCCGGTAGAAATTCAATACTGCAATCGGTTGACCGATGGGGAGGGAGCTCGTCGGAAGCCTCTTCACTAAACACCTCTCTTAAGTCCCAGTACTCCTTCGGGATTTTCTACTCCCCCTCCACGCGTTCGACACCTGCGGAAGCTGCCTCGGCCGGAACTTGCGGCTTCGGATGGGATTTCTCCTCCCCTTCCGGATAGTGTTGCTCCTCCCCTTCCGGTGGCCGATCGGTGCGGATGCGTATCCACCCCTCTCTCCAGTTCACCTGGGGATTCCACTTCCGAAGCCAGGATAATCCCAATATTAGAGGCTGTTCCATCCCAGGGGCCACAATAAAAATCTCGCGGTGAGTTCCCATGGTCATCTCTAAGGGTTCTGTTATAAAACATGCTGGGCAACCTCCCGCCACAGATCCATCCAGTTGACAGAAAGCTATGGGCGTTCTTAAAGTTCTCAGTCCAATGCCCAGACCCTTAACTACTTTCATGTTGATTACGCACCTCGTGCACCCCGAGTCCAATAAGGCCAACATCTCTCCCTCGGCCCCAGAGGTAGGCTCCCTTAACTTTATGGGGATGGTCATGGGCCCTTGGTTAGGACTTACCGGGACGTCATCTTCCGAGTCGGTCTCGCTCTCGTCGAGTGGGGTTGGAGGTCCCAGCTCCTCTCCCGCCTGAAGGGCGACCTCTACAACCTCTCTCGTCTTCAGCCCGGTTTTGCGAGGCTTGGTTGAGGGGTTTTCGGGCTTCCACCCTGGCCCCCGTGTTTTCGGTGGGTCCGACTTGACCCGGCAATCCGCCATCCGGTGGCCCTCCTTCCCGCAATGGAAACAGGCTGTGGTCTTGGCCATTCCTCCCCTTTGGGGGGTGGAGGTCTCTCGGAAACGTGGGGGGAGTGGTTTTCTCCAGATTGGACCTCCTCTGCATCTGCTTCGAGTTAGATCAATATCCACCTCTTCCGCCAGCAAGTACCACGATTGCAAATCACGTGGGTCTCTTCGGGAGATGCACATGTGGTATACATCTTCATTTAAGCCATCTTTGTAGGCTTCTACTAGGGCCCCTTGGGACCAACCTCGGATGTGGTATGCCAGCTGCCTGAACTCTTGGGTGTAGTCTGCAACCGATCTTCCCCCTTGGGTTAAAGTCTTCATTCTGATCCTAGCCCTTCTCTCTGCCAGGGGGTCCTCAAACCTTCTCCTCAATGCAGTCATGAAAACATCGAGGCTTCGCAGTTGGGGGGAGTTATCATTGAACAAAGTCACCACCCAGTCTGCTGCCAACCCTTCCAGGGTTCTGGTAACACATCTCACTTTGGCTGCTTCAGAAATGAACTCCCTTTCAAATTCTGCCATATAACTTCCAACTTGTACCAGGAAAAACCCCAAGTCTCTGGGATTTCCTCCAAATTTCACATCTAAAGGAGGCAGGTGGCGTCTTCCAGGAACCACACCTATTGCTGGGGCTCCCTGGGCCGCAGCGGGCAGCTGCGCCGGCGTAGGCTGGGCTAGGGGGGTGGGGGTAGCTCGACTTCCCCGGGCTGACCTCGCTCCCTCTTCCCTCTCATACCTTGGAGCCGTGCCGGGCTTCTCAGAAACTTCCATAAGGAATTTCCAGCCTGTATTCCATCTCCTCCCCCTCTTGCCACAGCCGTTCCCTCGCACCTCTTCGTCTTACCGTGATCCTGGGAGGAGGGGGGTCTTCAAGGTCTCTCCAACCAACCCCCAACGACCATCTGGGCATCTCAGCTGGGGTTTCTTCCAGAGTCAGGTCTGCCAGTAGGTCAGCAGCCGGCATCTCTGGTAGCAGCATCGGCCGCCCCCTCGCAGCTCCCTGGTCATCTTCATCGCTGGCTGGAGACGACATGAGATGAAACCCCCTCGGAAGAAAAGTTGCTGTTTTCTCCGGGTGGGTTGATGTGGGAGTTTCGGAATAATGTCAGTCTGTGCTCCCTCTAAATCCCAAGAAAGAAATACTCAGACTCCATGGTGTAGAGCAAAGTCATCCTTTTACTGGGAAATAAAGTGGAAACGACAGAGCCAATTCCGAAACTAAGAAATTGGCGGGTAGAACACATATACAAAGGAATAGAATTGCTCCCACCCCCCAAAGTTCAAATGATTCTTCCAATTAAAACTTCTGAATATGATCATGTGGTCATCTCCAGGTGGTGATGAGACTATTGTCAGTTGACCTTGACATATTTTGATAAAAGTTCGCAGTTGCGCAAAAAGAGATAGAGGCTAGCGAAGAAATGGAAAGTTAAAGAAAAGAATCCCCCCTCCCCTTGCTAACCCAGCAAAGGAATGCAAAACATCTCCTGCCTTCTTCCCCTCCAAGATTCCCCCCTCCCACCGTTTCATGACAGCCGAAAGAAGTAAATTAGCATAGCAGCAGATATGCAATAGTTAGAAGACAGAATATACTAATAGGAAGATATCTTGAGGCTGACACATTTTCTTTTTATATGACACTAGCTGGATAGCCGTGCTTCATGAAGAAACTATGTGATGGGGCTATGCAGGAGAAATTCGGTCCACAATCTGTTGGCTCAGTGGTGGTCAGTGATTGAAACACATAAGGGTTTCCTTTCATTTTGTTTCCCTTCCCCTTTCCATTCCATTCCTTTCCACCTTTCCTTTCCTCTTTTCCTGCTTTTCTTTCCTCCTTTCCTTTTCTTCTTTCCTCCTTTCCTTTCCTTTCTTTTCCATTTCTTCTTTTCTCCTTTCCCTTCCCATCCTACTTTCCTTTCCTCCTTCCCCTTCCTTCTTTCCTCCTTTACTTTCCTCTCCTCCTTTCCTTTCCCTTCCTTTCCTTTCCTCCTTTCCCTTCCCTTCTTCCTTTACTTTCTTTTCTACTGTCTATTATCTATCTATGTGTCTGTCCGTCCGTCCGTCCGTCCATCCGTCCATCCATCCATCCATCCATCCAGCTAGCTAGCTACTTATCTATCTATACATTACAATACAATACAATATCTTCATTAACGACTTAGATGAGGGAACAGAAGGGAAACTTACCGAATTTGCAGATGATACTAAACTGGCACGAATACCTAACACCTTAGAAGATAGGCTCAAGATCCAGGTGGATCTTGATAGACTAGAACACTGAGCCATATCTGTGGTGGTCTCTCATGAATGAAGACACTGAGGCGGTGTCTTGAAGCCAGATCGGGATGAGAGCACAAAGCAGACTCTGACACCCCCTTTTATTAGAAGCAATCCTTGTAACAATTTTGTTAGTGTCTTGTCACAAATGCATTACATCACACAAAATACACTGCTCATTCACATAAGCATACAAAGCTGTAAAGTTTAAGTTTGCTACAATTCTGGGTAAGAAATGGCAACATTCTGACCTTGTTCCTTGCTTCGTGTTACAGTCAACTACCAGAAGGCCCGTTGTCCTTGCACGTACGCAAGGAACAAGGAATAATTCCCACATCTCCTCTGTTTTTCTTTTTTAAGAGACAGGGAGTGTTTTAGTTCCAACAGCAGCCTTTGTCAGGCGCGTAGGCAAGAGTGCTGTGCATGCTGATGTTATCCATGGCGTTCGTGACTTCTTTGACCATCACAAACATCTTGTCCTCGTCTGGATTGTCACAGGTTGGCTCTCCCATCTCATCTTCGGATGGCAGTGGTTCATATGTGTTAGTTATTTGTTGATTCCAGAGAGCCATTACCTGTGCAGTGGCTTTTTTCTCAGCCAAGAGGGATAAACTGTTAGAAATAGTGCGTACAAAGATAGGTAATACACAAGGCAATATAATACATCCCGCAGCAATCATACCAATAAGCGCTACAATAGCTTGCAAACCAGGTAATTTTGGGAACCAGGATCCAAACATGTCTCTAAAATCAAGACCATTCCATGTTTGTACAGGTACATGCGCAATCTTGATCATTCTATCAGTAATTTGTTGGATAACTTTTCCACTATCATCTACTTCAATACAACAATTACTAAGGTTAAATTTTCCACACACTCCTCCTTCTTTGGCAAGATGATAATCTAAAGCTAAACGATTTTGCATGATATATGTTCTAGACAATGCACTTTCTTTAGCTAGTGTTTTCAAAGCAAGAGCAGTTTCATTGGTTATAATTTCTAATACAGCTTGCAACCTTATAATTCTATTGAGCATATATATGGGGGTACGGTACCCCCTTGTTTCAGGTAAGTGAGTGTACAAGCAAATAGGATTACATTTGTCAGTGGTACATGAAGTAGAGCTTGATTTAACAGTGATATTAATATTTTGAGGGCCTCTTATTTGAGCAGAGTCAATAGGTGGGGTGTATCAGTAGTTGTAAACAGTGGTGGCCCCCACGTTAGTCCCGGACACCTTTTGGAAGAGATATTTCTTTTCCTGTAGATAAGATCTTTGCCAGCTGTGTGAGCCGCAGGTGACTCCTGCAGCGTCATTAGGACCTTGGCCTTTGCTGATGGCAAAACAAGCATCAAAACACACAGAAGTGTTAGTACCCCCCCCCGAGTGACATTATGGGTAATGTACCCATTTTTTGCTTGACTGGTTGAGAACATTGAGGCAAGGTCAGAGATGGATCCTCCTTTGTAGGCATAGACATACAGTGAGGCGGTGATGGGCCCCACAGCCTTTGGTTCGTAGCATTGGATACCTTGTTTGGTGTAGCATCGTGCGTATTGAGGGTTGTTATGCAAACAAGGGGAGACTGTCGTGGAGTTGCACTCAGGCTTCAAAGTATGATAGATCAGGGTGGACTGGGTCTTCGTTCCGCTGCGAGTAGTTTTGATGCAGGCGTTGCAGGAGGATGGGGTGGCTGTCGTATCGGCAGGAACGATGTGGAAACCCAGGAAGCAAATGATGAATGTTGCGGGCAGCTTCATGATGCTGATGTAGGCAAGGCTGGTTTGGGTAGAAAAGGCCTTACTTGTCGTCCGGGGACCCAGGTGTTGTTGTTGTTGTAGGAAACAGCAGCGTACCCTCGTCCCCAGGTTATAAGTTCAGCAGGACCTTTCCACTGAGGATCTGGAAGCTGATACCGTTGGTCTGGGTTCAAGATGAGGCGAGGAAGCGAAATGACGTGATGCCGCTGTGCATGGGGGGGATCCGGACTCATTGAGGAAGTTAAGAGTAAATAAGCAAACATTTAATGCATTCTGGAGTCCTGGCAACCCTGTGACATTCTTAAATTTGAATTTTTCCAAATTATTTTTAAGGGTTTGATGAGCTCGTTCAACAATGGCTTGTCCCTGGGAATTGAATGGAATACCGAATTTGTGAGTAATTTGCCATTGGGAGCAAAATTGTGCAAAAGCAATACTGGTGTATGCAGGGCCGTTGTCTGTTTTTATCTCCTTGGGTTTTCCCATGGAGGCGAATGTTTTAATGCAATGATTGATAACATGTTTTGTGGTTTCACCCCTTTGAGGTGTGGCCATGATAAATCCTGAATGAGTGTCTACGGTGACATGAAGATATTTCCATGGATTAAAGGGTGGATATTGAGTAACATCCATTTGCCAAAGTTCTAAGGCGTTTATGCCTCGAGGGTTTACCCCCATGGGTAAAGAAACACCTTGGCGAGAGCAAGCGGGGCATTGCTGGATTATTGCTGCTGCTTCACTCTGAGATATTTTAAACTGTCTGGCCAAGGCCTTTTTATTTTGATGAAAATAACTATGACTGTCCCAGGGTGTTTGTTGTGAAAGAATCATGCAAGAGGTGGCGCTGTCTGCGGTTGCAGCTGCGGCTGCCGCATCAGCCATATCATTGCCCTCTTGCAAAGGGCCGGGAAATGGCTGATGACTGCGGATATGAGCAACATAGTAGAGATGAGAGCGATTAACAAGCAGGGTTTGTAAGGTAAGAAATTGTTGTAATAAGTCGGGCTGTAACAGCGGGGAGAGATAAGCATAGGCAATGTTCTTGATTAAGTAAACAACATACAAGCTATCTAAAATTAAGTTAAAAGGTTGGCGTTTGAATTCAGCGAACGCAATGATAGCAGCAGCCAATTCAGAGCGTTGCGCAGATTTTTGAGGAGAGGTTATTTTTGTTTTCCAATCGTTATCTATTTTCCAAACACACGCCCCATATTTTTTTCCCTCCATCGGCGTAGACAGTAATTGCCGAAGAGATAGGGCCGGGTGCTTCTTTTGTAGCCAATTCAAAGGGAACAGTTTTTAACAGAGTTAGTCTCCCATCAGGAGGGGGATGGCATGAGATTTTCACTGGCCAGTCCCCCAGCACTGACTGGAGAGATTCAGAGTTGATCAGCAGGGTATCCCAATCTGACAGGGACATGGGGACATACAGTACACTTGGCTCTATCCCTGCCAGGGATTTGCTGCGTTGGCGACTCTTACTAATCAGCACGGTGTATAAAGAAGCTTTTGTGCTAAGAGATTTTTTAGGGGTGTGAGGAAGATGTATCCATTCTAAGATAAGGAGGTTGTTAGTATGCTGAGACTTTTGGGTTAATACAGCAGTAGGTAAGGAGGGGGTATTAAGCAAGATTAAGGAAATAGGAGCATTGTTGTGACATCGGTCGACCCACCTTTTCTGCATAATGTGCTGTATGTCCTGGATGATTTTTAATTGATGATCTGTAAGGGTAATTTTATCCCCTGGAGTGGTTCCTCCCTTTAACACATCAAACAGGGGGCTGAGCATGTGTGTAGTGATGCCAAAATAGGGACGGATCCAATTAATAGCCCCTAAATATTGTTGTAATTGTACGAGGGATGTCTACACAATGGCATCACGTGTGGATGGACTGAAACTTGTATATCAAAAATATGAAAAAGAAAAGCAAGAAGGGAAAGATGTCCTTGGCACTCTTTTCCAATTTTTACAAATGGTGGTTTGTATGTAAAGCTGGATGAGCAACAGAATGACTGGGACAAAGAAAAGCCATCTTTGATGAACAAGTGACTTTGGTTGGGGAAAGAAAGAGAAAAAGGAGAAGAAGACTTTAAGGCCTGGAAAAACAACCCAAAAAGCAAGGGAGAAAGAAAGAGATGAGAAGCCTTAATGGTGGGGAGCAAGATGCAAAGAAGCAGAAGTTCTCCAGAGATAATAGACAAATTCCACTGAAAAAGGGATTCCAGAAAGGCACACAAGACCACACTTCTACACCTGCATCCAGAAATAGCCATAGAAAACTGGAAACAACATGCAATTCAAAATGTGACAAAACACTCAGTATAATCTAGTGAAACCCCTGCCAAGAAAAGGAGAGTACTGTAATGAAACAATGATTTAAGACATGGGATGTGGGGGGGGGGGGGAACAATCCCGGAAAGCATAAGTGTTTCCACAAAGGCATGATATCTAATCGAAAGGGGTAAAATGTTTAAGACATAAATGATTGTCAACATCAATGATTAGACTATGTTATCCCAGCGAAACCTTTTGTGAAATGAGAGATCTGAAGTAGGAGAAGGGGGAACACTGCAATGAAATAATGATCTATAATATGTGATGTGGTTTAACTGAAAAGCAATGTGCCAAATGTTCAAGACACAAATGAACATCAACACTAATGAATAAACCTGTATTGGTTTTAACAATACTGCATAATTTCAGAATGTACCAGACAGAATCCCAGTGCAAATTATGTGTTCTATATTAAGTATTATAAATATAGGGGAAAGAGATAAAGGCATAAAGACAGCTGGAAATAGAACAGACAAAGAATGACAAACACCATGATTCGAATTGAGAGGAGACAAACAAAACAAAATTGAGAAAATTCAAAAGAGAGGAGAAGTTATGTAGAAAATTGAAAATGACAATAAGATATGGAATGGTATGCAAAATGAACACGAATTTGAATTTGTGTCTGTACCAAGAGTTTTGACCCAGGACTAAGCAACTTTCAGAAAAGAGATTTTTTATGCTTTTATGTTTTGTGTTCCTGTGTATTTATGTTTTGTATGTCTTTAAAAATTAATAAAACTTGTTAAAAAAAAAGAAAGGTTAATGGCTGAGAGTTTTGAGGAAAGATAAAGCAGATCAGGAACCACAGAGATTCCTTTGAGGAGGGCATGAGGGTGAGTCATTCTAGCTGCAAGATTAGCAGGTACATCTGAATAAAATTGAATTTTTATAATATTTGTATAATCCTGATCAATAATCCCTGGAATCACAAAAAAAAAAACCTTTCATAGAAGCTGAGGAACGAGGCAAGGCCAACTCTTCCGAAAAAGAGCAGCACCTCCCTCTGGGGCCCGGCATTGGACTTTGAAATCGCCAGGCTTCCCACGATTGAAACAATTCCCAGTAGGTTTAAGACTCTTTTGCAAAGCTACAGCCAAGGTCTCCATGTTATAAAATTGCAAACTTATTGCTTGCCGCTCCACACCCGAGCGAGCAAAGGCTGCAAATTTAGTTGCAAACTGCCCTGACCCATAGATTTGATCAGGTATATACAAACCCTCTAAATTATTTCCTCTGTTAATTGCTTCTCTTTGATATTCTGCATCAAATACCATGTATTGTGTCCCGTTCAAAATCATTCTCATTAATTCTTTCCAATTTTGTGGAATCATCTTTTGAGCTTGCCCCAGACTGTGAAGCAAACTTTGAATGCCAAATTACACAACCCGCAACTCAGCTTTAACCCTCAACCACAACCCTACCTCAACCGATCCACCATCACCCAAGACTAGGCATGCACGCCCCTAACTACCTCAATTCCAACTACTGCTGGCCTTAAATGCAAACTACTCAATGCAAGAAGCCTCGTGAATAAAATACCTGCATTTTTCCTCCTACTAAATATGGCTAAATTCGACATTATATTTGTCTGTGAAACATGGCTCAATGCATCTCTCCCTGACTCCATTACCACAGTAAGAGACTATCATGTTTACCGATCAGATCGTGAAATTCGTAGAGGAGGTGGTGTTGCTATCTTCTATAAAAAGTCCTTACATCTAAAAAACATCCAAGTTACCCAGGAGCTTGCTTTTCCTGAGACCATCATCTGTGAACTATCCTTAAATATCACAATTCGATTCTTACTATGTTACAGAGCACCTGATTATGACATCGAACATGTAAACAAGCTAAATACATTACTAACATGGGCTGCATCCTGCCCATACCCTTTTATCTTTCTTGGTGATTTCAATCTACCTCATATTGACTGGACCCTAAATGAATGTACAACTGAAATACACACAACCTTCTACAATGCTATTACAAATCTGGGACTGGAACAACTAGTAACCAACAACACTAGACTAAAAAACTGCCTCGATCTCATCTTCTGCAATAGTTTGAATTTAATTTACAGAATACAAACTAAAGAACCCTTTTCCAGCAGTGACCACAATATGATTGACTTTTGTCTCAACATATGCCCACACAAAAATCACCACAATGATGTAATCCCCAATTGTAACTACAAAAAAGGCAACTATGATCTTATAGACAACGATCTCTCATCCCTTGATTGGCAATCTCTATTCACTGGATGCAATACTGTTGAAGACCATTACAACATATTTTTACTTGAAGTCAAAAGAGTCATCAAACTATATGTACCAACAACAACTCCCAAAACAAAAACAAAAAAACAGATTACCCATAACAATAAGGAAACTTCAATCCAAAAAGAGATCACTCCGGCGGAAAAACAAATCTGGTCACGTTGCCAATTTCAAAAGCCGATACAAAAATTTATGCCACCAGATAAAGACCGAATGCACCAATTATCACATTAAACAAGAGGAAAACCTTCTAAGCACCAATTCCACCCGTGCTTTTTACAATTTTGTAAACAACAAACTAAAAGACTCAAGGTCCATCCCACCCCTGATAGGACCTGATGGTAAAGACTGCAACGACGACACCATTAAAGCCATCTTTAACACATTCTTCGGCTCAGTATTTGTAAACAGCAATGGATCATGCCCAGTATTTCCTAGCCGTACCACAGATAACAACAATGATCTAATACATATCGATTTTACAGAAGACAATGTTGAAAAAGCACTACGCAATCTCAAACCATCTCTATCTATTGGACCGGATGGAATATGTGCCTACTTCTTAAAAAAGCTATCCACTGCCATAGCCAAACCTCTAAGCATAATCTTTGAAAAATCTTTCAGGACCAGCTCCTTGCCTAACCTATGGTCACAAGCCACGGTCATCCCCATCTTCAAAAAGGGAGACCCAAGCCTAGTTGAAAATTACAGACCGACAAACAACCTACTCTCCAATAAACAATTTGGTTTCAGAAAAAAACTATCCTGTAATCTGCAACTCTTACACTGCAAAAACATATGGACGACACAACTCGACCAGGGCAAAGCAATAGACGCAATCTACATAGACTTCTGTAAAGCCTTTGATTCAGTGGTACACCACAAACTAC
>NC_142014.1:79981842-79998612 GCF_049901735.1 Notechis scutatus | reverse complement strand
TATTTTATTTCCCACATTGGGCCTTTGACTAACCAAATTCCTTATTCTTCATCTGAATACTATTTTTGAGCTTGTCCTTGTTCTGGGACAGGGGAATATAGGCTAGGAGGGGTTGCATTTAATGGCAGGTTGCTGGACAAAGTACATTGGCTGGGTGGAACACAAAATGCTGCCGTCACTGAGTTTTCATTAAGTTGCAAAAGTCCAATTTCTCATGTTCTTACAACAACTGCCAAAGTTTCTTTTTTCTTTTAATAAACTTTATTAGTCTTTTATATCTTTAAAACCCAAACAAAAATATACATATGATGACATTAACAGTGTGTGACACCTATCTCATATACTGTGCTTATTTACAGATATATACAATGTGTATGAACATAAACCTTTAATCTATACATGATTACAGGTGCACATGGAAGATGGCGACCAAGGCAGCTGCATAGTCACGCCGCTGTGAGCCCGTAGGAGAGAAAAGCACCAGTATCAACAGGAATATAAGTTACAAAAGTAACAAAATACATAGATACAGGAATAGAAGTAACAAAGTAACAAAATTCACAGATTAGGTCCTCGGGATCCACAAGTAGCAGCGTAAGGACTCGGACAAAGGCAGCCAGCCGATCTGGAATAAGAAGATCCTGCCAGGGTCCAGGAATCCCGTTCTGAGCAACCTTCCTTTGTCGGGTAAGGAGATCGAGAGATCTGCTGGAAAACGACGGGCAGCGAGAGAAGGAAAAAGACGGAGGAGACCCCGATACCGCTGCCGCCGCTTCGCCCGGTCCCCGCTTAAGCTGCCGTCTTCGACTCTTGTGACCGCCGCTTTCCTTTGTCGGGTAAGGAGATCGAGCGATCTGCTGAAAAACTTGAGGGAGACGACGGGCAGCGAGGAAGGAAAAGACGGAGGAGACGCCGCTGCCGCTGCTGCCGCTTCGCTCCGGTCCTCACTAAAGCTGCCGTCTCCGACTCTTGTGTCCGCCGCTGCAACTCGCCGTGAGCTCCCGGGGACTGGAGAGAGAAGGAAGAAAACCCAAGAAGCGCCGGCCGGGAGGATCGCTGGGTGAGAGCGCTCCAACTTTCTTTCCCAATTCGGTCTCCTGTTGTGGGTCGCTCCGGAGAGGTTTCCTTCTGGTTCTAAGTCCCCGTGTGAATCTAGAGAAAGGGCGATTCGATAGCCACGTTCTCCATCCCTTGAAGAAATTGAAGAGCTCCGAGGACAGTAATCCCTTCCTCACGATCTAAAAGCCCTTAAATAAGAGTGGAGGGGGTACGCCATTTTAACTAGGATGAGCCCCTCAGACAAAGAAGACTCCTAATACTACCTCATCACCTCAAAACTTACAACTTTTCTACCTCATCACATATACTAACGATTAGATAATCAATTTCTATAAAATATTTTATTAATGGTTTAATTGATTTATTGTTTTTTAACTGATTAGTGTGATTAGAGTGTTTAGTACAAATAGTATGATTACTGACTAGTTTAAAAGACCAAAATCCATGCAATTTAATTGAATAGTAAAATCTTTGATTTAGTGGATTTAAATGAACAGTGTGAGTATTGATTAGTGTAAATAATTGACTAGTGATTAGAGTAATTAATTGACCAGGCTGATTGTTGCTTAGAAATACTATCTGACTTGAGAGATTACTACAATAGATTGTTTGATATTGTTTGATGTAATACTGACTATATAGATTACCCTAAATTGTTCATTTAATTAATTCAATCAACGTACTATTTTACCAATATTACCATGCCAAAAAGAAAATCCTACCTCAAACCACAACTCAATGAGAAGACAATCCCCACCAATGAACTACAAGACTCCTGCACCAATGAACTTCAAGACTCCTGCACATGCCTTAAATGCTGCAAAAATCTAATAGATAATAAATACTCCATCAAATGTTCTCTGTGTAAAAATACACCCACCATGACTGCTTGGGATTACCTGAGCAAATGATTCGATACCTAGAATCATCCAATGAGTTTCCATATTTCTGCAAATTATGCATATCCAAACTAGATCTGTCTAAAAGAGATGATACCACCAAACCATCAAAACATCCCCAAACATTGAAACCATTGAAACATCCTCAACCATCGAAACCATTAAAACATCCCTCAACACCATATTAGCATCCCTGGACGCCGTAAAAGAAAGAATAACCAACCTTGAAAAAAAAGACACAACACAAAAACCTGAACATCAAATAGCCACAAACCACATCTCCACCCAACAACCACAATCCAATCCAAAACCCAATCCACAAATAAACGCAACCCAGACAAATATTGATATCCCAATCCTCATCAGAGAAGCTGTTGAGCGTGAACGGAAACGTCCAAACGCCATCTTATTTGGACTAGAAGACAGCATTGTCAATGATGACATCACAACTGTCCGAAACATCATCAGAGATTACCAAGCATCAACCATCTCCGGCGATGAAATACTTGACATTTCCCGCATTGACCGAGAGCTTAAAAATAGAGACGGCTCTGTGGCCCCACGCTTGTGCAGGATCATTTGCAAAAATGAATCAAGCAAACGTAAACTCATTTACACTATAAACTCACTCGCCAAAACCAACACCAACCACAAAAACCTCCGTTGCCGCCCTGACTTAACCATACAGCAACGTGCCCGCTCCCATGCACTCCGCATCGAACTCAAAACCCGTCTAGACAATGGAGAGAAGGACCTGTACATTGACTACCATGCTGACTGCATCAAAAGTAAGACACGCAACCCAATACCCAACTTTTACCCTCAACCACTACCCTACCTCAACCACCTACCACCACCCACCATCACCCAAAACTACCCACCACCCACCATCACCCAAGACTAGGCACGCACGCCCCCAACTACCTCAATCCCAACTACTGCCGGACTTAAATGCAAACTACTCAATGCAAGAAGCCTCGTGAATAAAATACCTGAATTTCTCATCCTCTTAAATATGGCTAACTTCGACATTATATTTGTCTGTGAAACATGGCTCAATGCATCTCTCCCGACTCCATTACCACAGTAAGAGACTATCATGTTTACCGATCAGATCGTGAAAATCGTCGAGGAGGTGGTGTTGCTATATTCTATAAAAAATCCTTACATCTAAAAAATATCCAAGTTACCCAGGAGCTTGCCCTTCCTGAAACCATCATCTGTGAACTATCCTTAAATATCACAATTCGATTCTTACTATGTTACAGAGCACCTGATTATGACATCGAACATGTAAACAAGCTAAATACACTACTAACATGGGCTACATCCTGCCCATACCCTTTTATCTTTCTTGGAGATTTCAATCTACCTCATATTGACTGGACCCTAAATAATTGTACAACTGAAATCATACACACAACCTTCTTCAATGCTATTACAAATCTAGGTCTTGAACAACTAGTAACCAACAACACTAGACTGAACAACTGCCTCGATCTCATCTTCTGCAATAGTTTGAATTTAATTTACCGAATACAAACCAAAGAACCCTTTTCCAGTAGTGATCACAATATGATTGACTTTTGCCTCAACATACGTCCACACAAAAATCACCACAACGATGTCATCCCTAGTTGTAACTTCAAAAAGGCAACTATGATCTTATAGATAACGATCTCTCATCCCTCGATTGGCAATCTCTATTCACTGGATGCAATACTGTTGAAGACCATTACAACATATTTTTACTTGAAGTCAAAAGAGTCATCAAACTATATGTTCCAACAACAACTCCAAAAACAAAACAAAAAGCAGATTACCCATATCAATAAGGAAACTTCAATCCAAAAAGAGATCACTCTGGCGGAAAAACAAATCTGGTCACGTTGCTAATTTCAAAAACCGATATAAAAATTTATGCCACCAGATAAAGACCGAATGCACCAATTACCACATTAAACAAGAGGAAAACCTTCTAAGCACCAATTCCACCCGTGCTTTTTACAATTTTGTAAACAACAAACTAAAAGACTCAAGGTCCATCCCTCCCTTGATAGGACCTGATGGTAAAGACTGCAGCGACGACACCATTAAAGCCAACATCTTTAACACATTCTTCGGCTCAGTGTTTGTAAACAGTAATGGATCATGCCCAATGTTTCCTAGCCGTACCACAGACAACAATAATGATCTAATACATATCGATTTTACAGTAGACAACGTTGAAAAAGCACTACGCAACCTAAAACCATCTCTATCTATTGGACCGGATGGAATATGTGCCTACTTCTTAAGAAAACTATCCGCTGCCATAGCCAAACCTCTAAGCATAATCTTTGAAAGATCTTTCAGAACCAGCTCCTTGCCCAACCTATGGTTACAAGCCACAGTCATTCCCATCTTCAAAAAGGGAGACCCAAGCCTAGTTGAAAATTACAGACCAATCTCCTTATGCTGCGTCACCTGTAAAGTCATGGAATCAATTATTAACCAATCCATCATCCTCCATTTAGAGACAAACAACCTACTCTCCAATAAACAATTTGGTTTCAGAAAAAACTATCCTGTAATCTGCAACTCTTACACTGCAAAAACATATGGACTACTCAACTCGACCAGGGCAAAGCAATAGACGCAATCTACATAGACTTCTGCAAAGCCTTTGATTCAGTGGTACACGACAAACTACTCCTAAAAATAAAATCTTATGGTATCTCTGGACAACTGAATAACTGGATAGAAGCATTCCTGTCAAACAGACAACAAATGGTCAAAATTGGGAACGCCCTATCAAATCCAGTACCTGTCAATAGTGGTGTTCCCCAAGGCAGTGTTCTAGGACCAACTCTCTTCATAATCTACATAAACGACCTTTGTGATCATATCAAGAGCAATTGCGTTCTCTTCGCTGATGATGTAAAGCTGTTCAATACCACAGACAATACTACTACCCTTCAAAAAGATCTAGACTATGTATCTGAATGGTCTAACATATGGCAACTCCAAATCTCAACAAATAAATGCTCTGTCTTACATATTGGTAAAAAAATCAGAAAATAAAATACAAGCTGAATAGTCAAGATCTTGTTGATGACCCAAGCTCTGTAAAGGACCTGGGAATACTCACCTCTAATGATCTAAGTGCTAGAGCTCACTGCAACTACATAGCCAAAAAGGCATTAAGAGTTGTTAACCTAATCCTACGTTGCTTTTTCTCTGGTAATATCTCACTACTAACCAGAGCATACAAAACATTTGCTAGACCAATACTCGAATACAGTTCATCAGTCTGGAATCCTTATCACGTATGTGATATTAACACAATTGAGAAAGTCCAGAAGTATTTCACAAGAAGAGTTCTCCACTCTTCTACCCGTTATAGAATACCTTACGCCACCAGACTCGAAATTCTAAAACTAGAAAACCTCGAATACGCCGTCTTCGGTCCGACTTAAGCATGGTATATAAAATCATACATTGCAATGTCCTACCTGTCAATGAATACTTCAGCTTTAACCATAACAACACAAGAGCACACAACAGATACAAACTCAAAGTAAACCGCACCAAACTTGATTGCAGGAAATACGACTTCAGCAATAGAGTGGTCAATGTCTGGAATACTCTACCTGACTCTGTAGTCTCTTCCCCAAACCCCAAAAACTTTAACCTTAGACTGTCTACTATTGACCTCACCCCTTTCCTAAGAGGTCTGTAGGGGGCGTGCATAAGCGCACCAACGTGCCTACCGTCCCTGTCCTATTGTTTCTCTTATTCTTTTATTTTTCTTATATGTACCCATTTCATGTATTCACAACTATGTATACACTTGTACTTATTATCTTGTAAACAATTGACAAATAAAATAAATAAAATAAATAAAAATAAATAAATGACTTATCATTAATTCTTTCATCATCCATCTGTCTTAATTCAATCCAATCATACCATTTCCCCCAAATTCTATAATACTCAGACTCTTCTTTCTCTCGTAACATCAGGGTTAACTTATCCATCTCAGCACACGCCATTATTTTTGGAGTGATCAATTCATCTCATGGTATACAATTGTGCTTCCAACATTGAGCACAGGCAATTCTAGCTGCCGTTAAGATGTGCAATATTATATATTTTATATTTTTCCCACATTTCCTTTTAAATATCCCCAACAAGAATAGTTTTGGTTCCAATTCTGTTTGTTCCTTAGGGATCTCTTGCAACCATTTTTTAATTTTAAGCCAGTACTTCTGGGCTTCTGAACGAGACCACCACATGTAATAAAAAGTACTCGCTTTCTTCTTGCACTTCCAACATGCCGGGTTCATGTTGGGATATATTTATTTATTTATTATTTTATTTATTTTGATTTGTCAATCGCTTACAAGATAATAGGTATAAGTAAAAACATAGTTATGAATACATGGATACATATAAGAAAAATAAAAGAAACTAGGACAGGGACGGTAGGCACGTTGGTGCGCTTATGCACGCCCCCTACAGACCTCTTAGGAAAGGGGTGAGGTCAATAGTAGACAGTCTAAGGTAAAAGTTTTTAGGGTTTGGGGAAGAAACCACAGAGTCAGGTAGAGTATTCCAGACTTTGACCACTCTGTTGCTGAAGTCGTATTTCCTGCAATCAAGTTTGGTGCTGTTTACCTTGAGTTTGTATCTATCGTTTGCTCTTGTGTTGTTATGATTGAAGCTGAAGTATTCATTGACGGGTAAGTCATTGCAATGTGTGATTTTATATACTATACTTAGATCGGACCGAAGGCAGCATAGTTCTAGGTGGTCTAGGTCTAGAATTTCAAGTCTGGTGGCATAAGGTATTCTGCAACGAGTAGAGGATATCTTTTCCAATCTCGCAGGGGCTAGATACCATCTATAAAACATCTTATAGATGTTCTCTTTATATGAGGCTGATTTTGTTAATTTATAATTTAGGTTCCAAATGCTCTCCCACTCTGTCAAATTTATAATATGTCCAATGTTTTGAGCCCAGGCTATCATACATCCCTTAACCACCTCTTTTTTTTCTTATGGAAATCTCTTGCAGGTGCCTTTTGAGAAAGCACTTCTACCCCAGTTCATATGTATAATTGTTAAAGACAAAAACACATGGCCTTCAGCAATACCTCCCTCAGGTGAATGCTATGCAATCTTCCACCACCTGAGAACCTTCTTCATGGCCCCCTTCACCTCCTTGTTGCGGAGGCTATAGATCAAAGGGTTCAGCATGGGGGTGATGATGCAAAACGATGTGGAGATCAAGGTGTCCACCTCTAAAGAGTAGCCAGCACTGGGCTGGTTGTAGTTCACAAAGCCATTCCCAAGAGAGACCAATACAACAGCAATGTGTGATGCGCAAGTAGAGAAGGCTTTGCGTCTTCCTGTGTTAGAACGAATCTTCAAAATAGAGATCAAAATTAAAAAATAGGACAGGATGATGAACAGGAAGGGACCGAGGCCCACAAAGATGCTGGTGATGTGATTGGTCAATTCAGTGACCCAAGTATCACTGCAGGACATTTTCAGTAATGGGGGGACATCACAAAAGATGTGAGGAATGTTGTTGTTTCCACAAAACTCCAACCTGGAGGCCACGACAATGTGGATGGCTGAGTCCAAGAAGCCCCAGAGCCAGTTGGCCAGAGATAGCTGGATGCACAACTCTCTCCTCATCAGGTGGGCATAGTGCAAAGGTTGGCAGATGGCAGCATAGCGGTCATAAGCCATGATGGCCAGCAGTGCCGGCTCACAGCCTGCAAAGACCATCAGGAAGAAGGCTTGTGCCAGGCATTGGTTGTAAGAAATGGTGTGATGTTGGCGTAGAAAGTTCACCAAGATCTTTGGCACCACCACAGAAGAAAGGCAAATATCCAAGCAGGAGAGCTGGCTGAGGAAGAAGTACATGGGGGTTTGAAGGCAGGAATCCAGGAGAACCAGGGTTATGATCATGAAGTTGCCCAGCAGGGTGACCAAATAGGCAGCCAGGAACACCAAGAAAAGTTGGACCTGGTGGCTCCGAACACTGGAGAATGGCATGAAGATCAATTCTGCCCTCTGTGTCTGGTTGTGGGAATCCATGAGGACTCCTATCTAACAAAGAGAAATTCAGTGGTGAGAAAAGTATGATTCTACCTTTAGGTAAGGACAACCAAATGCCCAGGTACAGAATAGGGGGTACCTGGCTCAATAGTAGTAACTGCGAGAAGGGTCTGGAGTCCTAGTGGACCATCCCTTAAATATGAGCCAGCCGTGTGCTGCAGCTGCCCAAAAAGCCAACACAGTTCTAGGCTGCATTAATAGAGGGATGGAATCAAGAAGACTTGAAGTGTTAGCAATGCTTTATAATGCCTTGGAAAGATTACACTTGATATACTACATCCAGTTTTGGTCACTACATTGTAGAAAAGATGTTGAGACCCTGGAAAGAGGGCAGGAAGGAGTAATAAAGATGATTAGAAGACTAGAGGCTAAAATGTATGAAGAATGGTTGCAGGAATTGGGTATGCTTAGTCTAATGCAAGGCTCTTCAAGCTTGGCAAGTTGAAGACTTTGTGGACTTCAACCCTGAGAATTCCTGAGCTAACATGACTGGAGGAGGAATTCTGGGAGTTGAAGTCCACCAGTCTTAAAGCTGTCAAGTTGGAAGACCCCTGGAATAGATAGATAGAGAAAGAGAGGTAGAATAGATAGATAGAGGGAGAAGGAGAGAAAGATAGAATAGATAGATAGAATAGATAGATAAAGAGGTAGAATAGAGAGAGAGGATGGGATAGACAGACAGACAGACAGAATAGATCATGGGTCTTCAAACTTGGCCAGTTTAAGACTTGTGGACTTCAACTCCCAAAATTCCTGAGCTAACATGACTGGAGGAGGAGGAATTCTGGGAGTTGAAGTCCACCAGTCTTAAAGCTGTCAAGTTTGAAGAGCCCTGGTCTAGTGAAAAGGATTAGGGGTGATGTGATATTTGAGGGGCTGCCACAAAAAAGGGGAGGTCAATCTATTTTCCAAGGCACCTGAAGGCAGGACAAGAAGCAATGGATGGAAACTAATCAAGGAGAGAAACAACCTGGAATTCAGGAGAAACTTCCAAACAGTGAGGACAATTAACCAACGGAAGAGCTTGCCACCAGAAGTTGTGAGTGCTCCATCACTGGAGGTTTTTTAAGAAGTGACTGGACAGCCACTTTCTGGAATGGTATAAGGTCTCTTGCTTGAATAGGGGGTTGGACTAGAAGACCTCTAAGCTCCCTCACAACTTATTCTATCTTTGCCCTTCAGTAAGGATCTTCAAGTCTCTCACTAATTCAGCATTCAACCCAGCCCAAATTATGCCTTTGAATGTCCTTTGAATCTTCTCCTCCAAAATGCTTGTATTCGTCTTAGCTTTAATGCAGAACTGAGCTGCCATCTCTGGTTCTCGACAGACCTGGAGAACACTTGTCCCCCTCCTCTAAATGAAGGTCTATTTAAATTCTGAACCATGTCAAGAGATGATATTTGCAGAGACTATCCAAGAAAGTGATCTCGCTAGGAACAGATTTAGTAATATAACTCATTTCTCCTTTCTTGCTGGAGTCCCGAAAACGATTCATATGTGGGAAAGGGACCAAGAGACTTCCAAATCAGAAAGACAATGTGGTGCTTTGCTTTGTAGAAATGCTTCAGGAGACCTTGCTTTCCATGTAGATGGACACCTTGGGGTAATGGCACCCTTGGAAGACACCGCTTCCAAACTCAAAAGCAACTCCTTCCTCTTCAGGTTGTGTTGATATACATTACCTCTGAACATTGAAGTTCCACCTTGCTACAGTGGCTAATATCAATAGATAATAATTAGTTGGTTAGTTGATGCGAGATGACTCTTAGGTTGCATGCAGATGACGAAAGGGGGTGTGTTAATGTTGGCCACCTCTGAGATTCCCTAAATGGAGATTCCAGGGTTGACTCTTCCATTCCTGACCCCCCCCTTCCTAAAGCCCCAAACCTCCTTACAAAGCCACCCCATCCCAAATGGAAGGGGAATCTTTCATGGACCACAAAGCAGCTCACCTTTGCTGGTTACCCCACCTGCAGAAGACCGGCTGTGGATGAAGCAGAATCATCTTCTCTCCAAGTTCTCCCAGCGTTGGGCTCAGATGCAATGAACTGAGAGTCAATGCTCTGCCAAGAAAGCAGGAAGGGAGGTGTTTGGAAGTTCATCCTTAGGACAGAACAAGTCTCCTAGTTGCTTGCATTATCCATGGCAGGTGGGCCTCATGGGGGAAATTGTGCCTTGTAGTCCTCCTGCCTGGGGTCCTGCAGGGAATAGAGCTGGGTGGGCAGACAGCAGAAACCCTGTGGGGCCAAACTAATTTCTCTGGGATTTATTAGCAGGCCCAGGATAGTTTTCTTGTGTTCAGTTTCAGGGGATGGCAAGAAACAGGGAGGAAAAAGTATAAGAATTGTTTCCAGATTTGAACTTGAAATCAATTGTCCCATTTGCTTTTAGCTGGTGCTCTAGAACTGACTTCAAAAGCATTTAAAGAAACAAAAAGCAAGGCTTTTTTAAAAAAATCCTCCCTCCCTCTCCTTGGAGACTATAGTCCTCGTATTACAATGATTTGTTCAGTGAGTGCCTGAAGTTGCCATTGAATGAAAGGATTTATTGCTTTGAAGTTCCTGCCCTTGCAGTGCCCCGTGGTCTTTATCCAAGGATAAAACAATAGACTGAAGGAGAAGAGAAGGCAGAACTAGGGGTGAGGTTAAGCAGGTCATCAGCTTAGAGCAGGGGTGGGCAAACTTTTTGGCTCGGGGGCCGCATTGACTTTTAAAATTTGACAGACGGGCCGGGTCAGCACAAGATACGATACATATAAAAAACTGCATTTGTTAACAGTACATATCAAACATAAACAGAAAAAAGCATTAAAGTATTAACATATTTTAATGAGAACAGTGTTGTTGATCACTCATTTTTGCCAGTGCATCGAAGTCTGGTTGTAATTCTGTTGTGGCAATTCTCAGAACAGATCTGAGGTGTTCATCCCTCATCTGGGATCTGTGGGGTGCTTTGTTGGTGTTCATCACACTAAAAGTCTGTTCACACACATATGTAGAGCCAAACAACACCAGCATCCTCTGTGTTATCTTCTGGATGTTTTTAAATTTGGCTGCACTTAATGAAGCATAAAACTCATCCAGTTTCAGGGAGTTGAACTTCTCCTTTAACACCATGTCACATTGGAGATCAATCAGTTCCAACTGCAACTCCTGTGGCACCGTTTCTGGGTCTTGTGAGAAGGGACATGACACCAGCTGAAGTGCCCAGTCAATTTTTCCAAAATCACAAAACTGACGGCAGAATTCTTCATGCAGGTCATCCAGTGATTTCCTATATTTTTTCACATGTTGCGGGGCCTCTTTTAACGTAGCCAGTGTGGGGAAATGAGCAAATGAGTTGTCTGACATTTGCTTCGAAGATAAAACTAGCCTGGTTTTGAAGGCTCTGATGTTTGCTTGCATTTCATGCACAAACTGGTTTTTCCCTTGTAGCTTCACATTCAGCTCGTTCATGTGTGTCAGTATGTCCACAGTAAAAGCTAAATCACAAAGCCAATCTGTGTCATTCAGCTCAGGAAAAATGTCAGTGTTCTCAAGTAGCTCCAAAAATGAAATAATCTCCTGTTTGAGCTCCCACACACGTTGACATACTTTTCCCAAACTTAACCAGTGGACATTAGAATGGTATAGCAAGTCCATGTGATCAGCGTCAGTTTCTTCAGGAAAATGAATAAACTGACGATGATGAAGTCCCCTCGCTCGAATAAAGTTAACGAGTTTCACAACTGGCTTCACTACGTGGTCAAGCTGCAACACGGATTTACACAGTGCTTCCTGGTGAATTATGCAGTGTAGGAAAATTACCTCCTGCTCAGGGTTGTCCTCTTTCACCCTGTCCTGGATTCTTTTGAGCATCCCGACGTTTTTTCCTGTCAGTTTTGGTGATCCATCTGTGGTAACGTTGGCGAGCGTACTCCAAGGTAACTTGTGCCTCTGTATGACCGCTGACACGCTGTTAAATAAATCGACTCCCCGTGTTTTTCCTTTCAGGGATTCCATAGCCAAAAACTCCTCCATTATCTCGAAATTTTCATTAATGCCTCTGATAAAAATTAAAAGCTGAGCGGTGTCCTTTATGTCATTGCTTTCGTCCAGTGCCAAAGAATATAATGTAAATGACTCCGCTTTTTTGTTTAGCTTGCTAGTTAAGTGTTCGTCAATTACTTCAACACGGTGAGTCACTGACCTGCGTGATAAGCTAATTTTTTCAAATTTGTTCTTGCTCTCGGGACATAAAATACTTGCTGTCTCTACCATGCACTCTTTAAGAAATTCCCCTTCGGAGAAAGGCTTGCTGGCTTTTGCTAGTTTGAATGCCAGTAAATAACTTGTCTTCGTGCTTGCTTCTTGGATGGAAGTTGCTCGGTTAAAGGTGCTTTGCTGAGCCTGCAAGCTAGCTACCAACCTATGAGCGGTAGCCGAACGTTCTTGCGTTGAAAGGTTGCTGGCGTAATTAGCATGCTTGGTGGAAAAGTGATGGCTGATGTTGTATTCTTTGAAAACCGCAATGGTTTCTTGGCAAATAAGACATACAGCCTTTGACCGGACTTCAGTAAAAAAGTATTTAGGCGTCCATTCTTTATTAAACACCCGGCACTCACTGTCGACTTTTCTTTTCTTTGACATTGCTGCAGATGGGTTCTGATCTGACCAGTAGAAGAAGAGCAATAATTGAAAATGGCTCGGGCTCCGCAAAATCAAGTCACTGGGCCTAATGTGCAGATATGATATTCTTCCTATTAAAAACACAACATAGATAGATAGATAGATAGATAGATAGATAGATAGATAGATAGATAGATAGACAGATTCTTCCCCTACGAATAAACGACTGTGTGTGTGTGTGTGTGTGTGTGTGTGAATGTACCCCCTCAGCTTACACAAGTTGGCCACTTATAAGATAAGAAATAAATAAATGCCCACCCCCCAAAACATAACTCCTCCGGTGCCCACGGATAAACTGTGAACCACCAATTAGTAGCAGGGCTGACCCTCCCTCTTGAACCAACATCTAATTGGGGGGAGCAGACCAGCCTTCAGTCTCTTGCGAGAAACTGCTGGCTAACCCTGCAAACTGCTTGCCGAGGTGTGTGTGTGGGGGGGCTTTCGCCTGCCTTTCCCCCGCTCCGGCCGCCAGTTGCTCCTTGGGGCGCAGCTCTTAAAAGCCTGCTCCCAGCACCCGAGCAACTTCCCAGCAACTTTCGGCTTCCTTTTAACTCATGGGCGCTCGCGCCTGGCAGAGGGGAAGCCCGGAGCCTCCTTCAAGCAGCCTGCCCGCCTGCCCACCGGGCTTCCCTTCCGCCACGCGGCTCGGGCCAGGCGCGGCGCCCGCGAGTTAAACGAAGCCGAAAGTTGCTGGGAAGTTGCTCGGGTGCTGGGAGCAGGCTTTTAAAGTGCTGCCCGAGCAAAGTTTAAGCAGCCCGCCCGCCCGCCGGGCAGAACCCTTCCCGCTCCTCGGCGGGAAGACGCTCCAACCTGCAAACTTTGCCTTTGCAAAGTTTAAGCCTGGAAGCCCCAGAAAACCGAGCAACTTCCCAGCAACTTTTGGCTTCGTTTTAACTCGCGGGCGCTCGCGCCTCGCCCCGAGCCACACGGCAGCCCGCTCCAAGCAGCCCGCCCCGCCCGCTGGGCAGAACCCTTCCCGCTCCTCAGCGGGAAGATGCTCCAGCCTGCAAGCTGTGCCTTTGCAAAGTTTAAGCCTGGAAGCCCCGGGAAAAAAAGGGGGATCGGCAGGGACTCACCTTCGGAGAGGTCGCACTCGAAGGTGATTTCGAACTCCCAGCCGAGGCCTTTGCAAATTTCTTTTCTTTCCTACCCCTAGATCGCTCCGCACTGTTTTGCAGCTTTGGAGGCCACGCGGCACAGGGCAACGCAGCGATTTTTTTTCAGGGGCGGGCCGGATTGGACAGACCAACGGGCCAGATGTGGCCCGCGGGCCGTAGTTTGCCCACCCCTGGCTTAGAGTCATTAGGTTGCCACAAACGGTGCCAGTCCAACTGCCTTGAATTCCACTGATTGTTACCTTGTACAATTTAGGAATCTAGATTAACATCAAGTGCAATGGATCAAGATCATGTGTTATGTTACATTTCAAACGTTTAATATTCAATCCTATACATAAGAATCTAGACATCGAATGTTCAACTCCAAATTGGTGCCAGTTAAGGGTCAATTGAATTCAAGAGGGGGGTGGGGTACTTTGACCTTTTGGGGCAACATAATGACTTTAAGCTGATGATGAGCATCATTCCACCCCCAAGCTCTTCTTGCTATTTTCCCACAGATAGACTGCTTTTGTAGAGATTGTGTTACATATTGAATCTAATAAGAAGTCAGAATTCAAAACAGCATGTTGTGGGCGCCAGGCCTGGCAGCAGATTCGGACAGTGAGGAGGTTGGGGAGGAACATGGGCCAGTCCTGGAGTCTGGGGAAAACTCTGAAGAAGGCTCTGTGTTGGAGGCAGAGATGGGGACCAGGGCCGTCCGACAGTTATCAGCTGCCTTCAGAGTTGGAGATCAGTGGGGCAGAAGAACAGCTGGAGCCTGTTCCCAGTGTGCATATGCACAGAGCTGCCAGAAGAAGGGAACAGCTAAGGAACAAGGGTCAACTCGGGAGTAAAGGCTCAGGTGAACAGTGAATGGCCCCTTCCATAGGGAATAAAGAGGAATGAAAGGGGAGTGGTATTTGTAGGAGACAATTAATTCATTTAATTAGCGTGAAGATTTGTTCGTGACTCACAGAGACTCCTTACCAAGATTTTCCTTGTACAGCGCTGCGCTTGGAAGCTCTTGGCCTGGCAACTCTCCAAGCCTGATAACGTCTGTGGTTGTAATTCACCCTTGAAAGACCGTTTGCTGGGACTTTGCTGGATGTGAATGATAGGAATTCACATTAGCCCAATAAAAAGGGGTTTTGTCAGGACAAGGAGTCTGCTTCGTGATTTTGTGAGGCCTCGGTCAGAACACAGCATGAGGAGCATAAACAAGGAAGCTCCAGAGACAGCTGGTCCCCACCAGTTATCCCAAGACTTTCCGTTCACCAAATGAGGGGAGAGTTGGGCATCCAGCTTGGAGTAGGGCAAGTCTTGCAGATGTAACCAAGTGGCCAGAGATGATCAGAGGCCACGAGAGCCAGGAAGCCTCCTTCTCTTCCTGTGGAGAATGGCAGGAGGAACATCTGGCCCATCCACCCTAGTAGAATTAGTCTCAGTATCTCCCTAGCACTGATCCTTGCATCCTCTATTGGCAACTGAGAACTTTGTTTCGGGGAACATTAGTGCCAATGGAAACAGAAAGACGAATTGGGAAGTTCTGATTCCTTGCAAGTTCTTCTACCTCCACGGCTTTTTCTGACCTCGATAAACTCCCTGTTGTTCTCATAGAACAGAGGCAAAGAAGCACCCAAAGGATTAGGTTTTTGAAAAATTATTTATACATTTTTTCCGTTATTATACAAAAGTGCTTAGTCAACAGTGTATTGTCTGAGTCCATTCACTTTTACAAAATAATAAGAGTCATGCTAGTAATAATAGGAATAATAACCATAATAATGATAATAATAATACTTGCTTGAATGTAATACTAATCTTTCATCATTTACTTTTACGTAACAATAATCTTTTATCTTCTAATTTCTACCTCTTTTATCTAGCCACTGATAAAATAAGTCCCATGCTGTAAAATATTCTGTTTCTTCCTTATCTTTTATTTGTAATGTTGATCTATCCATCTCCGCACAGTCTAATATTTTTCTAATTATATTTTCATCTGCAGAGGTATCTTCATTTTCCCAGTATTATGGATTACTCTTTGATGCTGCCCAAATCTAGTATTTTCTACTGGCAATTCCGGTGCCTGAATCTTTCTGGACATGAGCAGAAAGAAGCAGGAGGACAATTTCGCAATCCCTGGTCTTCCTCGTAGATTGTCACATTTTGCATCATTCTTAGCTGAGGATTGAGTAAACCACATGTATGGCGTTAATATCTATTTCAGCACTGCTGTTCCTGTCTTGATTTTCCTGCCTTGCTATTTTATCACTTAAGTTTGTTTTATGCTCTGTGTTCTCTGTTGTTTTGGAACACAGCTATGTCAGTTACAAACAACCAGACTCAGAGTTGGAGGGTTTATTTATTTTATTTATTAATTTATTTGATTTGTTAATCGCTTACAAGACAATAGGTATAAATATCAATGTGAGTAAGAATACAGGAAATAGGTACGAATAGATGGGGACAATAGGACAGGGATGATAGGCATGATTGTGCACTTATGCACGCCCCTTTCAGACCTCTTAGGAATGGGGTGAGGTCAATAGTGGATAGTTTAAGGTTAAAGGAATGGAGGGTTAGAGGATGTAACAATGGAGTAGTGCATTCCAGGTATTGACCACTCTGTTGCTGAAGTCGTACTTTCTGCAATCAAGTTTGGAGCAGTTAACATTGAGTTTGCATCTTTTGTGTGCTCTTGTATTGTTGCGGTTGAAGCTGAAGTAGTCATTGACTGGTAGGACATTGTAGCAGATAATTTTGTGTTCTACGCTTAAGTCCAACCGTAGGCAGCGTAGCTCAAGGTTGTCCAAGCCCAAAATTTCAAGCCTGGTGATGTAGGGTATTCTGTAGATGTTTTGTTGCTCAGGTCTACTTGCCTATAAAGTCAACATGAGTGACTGAACGGTTAAAAACAACTACACAGAAGC